>NC_057798.1:519851959-520020041 GCF_018294505.1 Triticum aestivum | reverse complement strand
AAGCAAGCTATTTATAAAATTGCAATAACCTGATAGTATAAAAGAAATTTATAAAATAAATAACAAGTAATGCCACAGTCGGGCGTCTGAGCGACACCACATAAAGGGCTTTAAAAGAAATGCCACAGTCGGGCGTCTGAGCGACGCCTCATAAAGGGCTTTAAAAGAAATGCCACAGTCGGGCGTCTGAGCGACGCCACATAAAGGGCTTTAAAAGAAATGCCACAGTCGGGCGTCTGAGCGACGCCTCATAAAGGGCTTTAAAAGAAATGCCACAGTCGGGCGTCTGAGCGATGCCACATAAAGGGCTTTAAAAGAAATGCCACAGTCGGGCGTCTGAGCGACGCCTCATAAAGGGCTTTAAAAGAAATGCCACAGTCGGGCGTCTGAGCGACGCCTCATAAAGGTCTTTTAAAAGAAACAATCAAAGTGAATATCCCGGAGGTAGAACCATCCCAGAGATACTTGGTAATAACAACAATATTACGGGTTAGTCAACAATAATAATAATCATAGATATCACAAGTCTCGAGTAGTAATTCCATCTTCTGGTTAACAGTTTCATCTCCGAAGACCGACACTAAGACCGACACTTGACCCATCCCAGACTGTAATCCTTAACCAAGGACACGGCTATTCGAATAGGTTTATTCTCTGCAGAGGGTGTACTCTTTACCCACGAGTGATGGATTTCTTTAGTCCACCGGGACTAATTCCGTCTACGGTCTTTTTGTTGAAAACACACCTAACTTGCACACACCAGCTTATCTCACACGTGTCTGGAATCACCCACGACACTTGTTAAGCAAACTCTAAGTGGGGAGGCTACAACCTCGCGTAGCATGGGATCAAATTTATATTGCACGCTCTAAGGGGTGGCCTCCCCTCTCGGTCCCAACCGGAAACACCCATGCCCCCGGGCCAGGTGGCCTGCCTACCAGCTACAACCGGTATCATCCACCATGGCTTCTCTGTACGGTGTGTGCTAGAAAGAGGTTGACAACTTACTGAACCGTACTCTACTTGCTGTAGAGACGAGTGGTAGTACGAGACAAGTATGGGGGTTACTGGAACAAGACTCGATCTACGGTCGACTCAGGAGGTTTAGGTATTCCCTGCATGATTAGTATAACAAATATATTTCATCAAACAGAGTCACCACTCATATCACCTTACCATGCCATACCAGACAGAACCGTCCCGACGGAGACCGGCGACAAACTCATACCTACCCAAGGCAGAGGTTTTCCCGGTTTCCTGCCGGTATGCATGCAAAGCTCATGAGGGTGATTATCATCACAAGTGTGTCCATTACCAACAGCATGGAAATCAATAACATGCACCCATGCATATGATCATATCACATGAAATAACAAGTCCTTCGAAATGCGGTGGTGTTATAAATGCATCAACGATCACACCAAAAATATTATGCCGGGATTCAGAATGCTTGCCTTCAATGTGTGGAAAGGCAGGGTGCTCTCCAAGCTTTTGAAAGTTTCTTCTCTCTCCCAAAAATCCTATTTGAAAATATATTTGAATTAACACACACTTCAAAAACAGAACAAAAAAGTTGATTGAAATTTTTTCGAATAAATCTTAAAATAAACTAGATCAAATTTGAAGAAGGTAGGAAAAAGAATCAACTCATTTGGACTTATATTTAAAAAGTTAGAGCCAGTCAAAAATTTGGTCAAAATCTGTTTTTAAATAAAACAGAAAAAGGGAGCATTTCGGAGGGGAATACGCTTTCGGAGCGGGGAAAGCGTACTAGGGATAATACGCCTTCACTTAATCTCACGTGGTCAGCGCGGGGTGTCGCTGACAGTGGGCCCGCCTGGCCCACTGGTCATGTTTGACCAGTCGCCGCGCGTCGTCTCCCTCCTCTGTCCGAGCGGAGCGGGGCTCCGGCGATCGTCGCTGGCGTTTGGCTGCTCCTCGCGAGCTCCAGAGGGTGGGGATGGATCCGCACGGCTGGGGCAGTTCTCCCGGTGGTCGAGGGGTTGCTGGGGAAGGAGTAAATCGCCGGCGGCGAGCTCCGCGGCGGAGGGAAGCTTCGGTGACAAAGTGAGTTTGTGGTGGCGACGGCTCCTGATCAAAATCAAGCAGGGGAACGAGTTCACGGGAGGATGAGATGGTTCCTGGTGAAGAGAACGGAGAGGGGAAAGCTCTGGTTGCACCGAATGGAGCCGGGAGGCGGCGGTGGCCGAACTGACCGGAGAGGTTGAAGAAGACCTGCTCCCTTCCAATTGGTGGCGATGGGGGCGCTAGTGAGACGGCATGAGGCTACCTGAGGGCTTGGAGACGCTCGGGGCTTCCCTTTTATAGCGTGGCAAGGCGGTTCCGCGGCGGCCATGGATAAGCTCTCCGGCGAACCGAGGTTCTGTAGCTAGGGCGACGTGGCGGCGACGAGGGCTAGCAGACACGCCTGCGGATGAGCTCGCACTGCTCCAAGGGCCAGGTGGCGAGCGAGCGAGGCTTGGGCGGCGCTGAACGGCGCAGGGCTGTCGGGCGGCGGCGGCGGCTAGCGCTTGGCCTGCCGGGCGCGGCGGGGGCTGCTTGGCGCGTAGCGGAGAGAAAGGGAGTGCGCATCAAGGTTTTGCAGAGCGGGCCAAAGCCGTGCGGGCCAGCGTGTCGGCTCGGGCGCGCGGCTGCAATACGCGCGCTCTGGGCGCGTCCAGTGCACGCACTGAGTGTGCTCGACGAAATGCCAGAGCATGCTAGAGGTCGCGGTTGAGGCTGGCAAATAACAGACCCAGGTTAGGAGCAACTGGAATCCTAGTGGACATGCTAGTATGATCCGAGGTGCAAGGTCACAATGCAAAGACAAAAACATGTCAAAACTGGCCATGCACACCAGGTGTTTGACAAAATGCCAAGGGCACTTAGGCATTTCTTGGAGTGGCTAAAATCTCCAGATCAGTGTCTCTGTGGATGAAAGAGAGAGTGGTGATGTTAGTTGGACAAAAGAAGAAACTTGTTAGTGCAAGTTTTACAAAACTACATTTCTGGACAGGAAATAAATAGCATTATTCCATGAACCAAAAATGATCTAAATGGTGCATGCTCCTGGACTTAAGGGTTTAACATGGGGGACTACAAGTAGGAGAAATAATTAAGGGTATAGGAGCAACTAAAATGGTGGTTGCTGTACAAATCCTCAAGTTGGACCAGAATGGAAAAGAGATTGATTCACTCAAATTTTTCAAAGAACATAAATAGGTTTTTGCACAAAGTGGAATAATAGGCTCCTACTGACCTCCCTTAATTTTGGTAGAAGTTTTAAATGAATATATAAATAGGTTGTAGTGCAAAAATGCACTCTGGGCCAGAGAAGAAAAATTGAGAGTAGGGCTCAAAATATTTAGTGAATGAAATATATTTTTGCATAAAATTGATTTAAAAACATCACATGACATCTCCAAATTTTGTGGAAATCTTAAGTGAATCTATCAAATGGTTGTAGTTCAAATATGGCCATTTAACCCTGAAAAACCATTTTCAAAAAATAAAGATCAAGCAATTAAATTAGTAAATTAGTTATACTGAAAAAAGAAAGTTTTTCTTGAGAGGTTAAACAAGTCCAATAACATATTTGAAAAGTTTACTTTTTGGAAAAACTCATCATAACAGGGAAGGAAATGATTTAAAAATCAAAGTGGAGCTCAAAAATTGAAAGTTTTAAATCCTGGCAAAATTTTTAATTTAATAAAACAAGGCCAAATTTTTGGGGTGTCACAGCATGGGTGCTTCTTCTTTTGCTGATATCTTGATCGTTGATTTACTTGTGTAGGAGCAGAACAGGTCCACCAGGAGCAAGTAGAAACCGCCCCGGAGGTGCTGTCTGCTTCGACTACGCCGCCAAGGGGCGATTCTCCGACAAGGGAGCGCTCCCCGGCAAGGGGGAGGTCCCCGGCAAGGGAAGGAACCAGTGAGCCCCCAGTGGTGGAGCCCATGGGCACGGAGCCCAGCACAGGTAACCCTCCTTGTTGGAAATCTTCCCTCGTGTTTTTTCTTCTGATCTTCTTTTTGGATCTCTTTTTTTGGATATTTGCTTGACTTTTCCTTCCTCTTCCTGTCTTCAGATCCCCCTCTTACAGACCCGATGGAGACTGAGGCCACCGGCGAGGAAGGCGCACGCGGCGATACTGAAGATGCCGCCGCTGACGAGGAAGAGGCCGGCGCTGATGAACCCGCCGACGAGGAGGCCGCCAAGGCTGCTGGCGCAGGAGCTGGTGAGGGCTCCGGCGTTCGGTATGACGACCCGGAGGGCGCAGGAGCGCAAGGCACTGCACCGACCGCCGCCCCCTCCGCCGCTGATGCAGCACCGGGCTCCGAGGAGCCCCAACCAGGCGCCTACTTGAAGGCCGGCGAGGGCGTATACATCAAACTTCCCTGGGCGTCGAGCTCCAGGGCGCCGGTCGAAGGAGAGGAGTTTGATGGGGAAGTACTCGCCTCTGCTGGGCTGGCAGTGGTTGACGCGCCCAGCAGCAGCAGTGGCGAGTCCGAGGAGGAGCAGTTGCTCCGAAAGCTAGTGTCACTCTACCGCGCCCGGCAAGCGAAGCTCGAGTCCTGGGAAGCGCTTGTCGCGCGGGCGGGAGTTGACATAGAGAAACATGCGGAGGAGCTCAAGAGCCGCAACCAGGAGGCCCTCCGATCCATTGCGGAGGAAAGGGCGCAACTTGACGAGGCAAAGAAGGCATTCATCCTGGAAAAGGCTGAAGCCGAGGAGCAGCAGAGGCTCGCCGCCGAGGTGCTGTCCAGGCGGGAAGGTGAACTAACGCAGAAGAAGGTTAATCTGGACAGCCACGAGGAGGAGCTCGAGGCCCGGGAGCAATCACTTGGCGGGGCACTCAAGGAGGCGAAGGATGCCGCCGCGGCTGCTGAGGCCGCCAAGAAGGAGTTAGAGGTGAAGGTGACGCAGCTGGAGGCGGACATGAAAGGGAAAAATGAAGAGCTTGCCGCACTCCAGCGCGAACGCGAGAAGGATGCACTTGCCCATGGCGATCTGCAAGTTCAACTCGCCGAGAAGGTCAAGGAATTGAACGCCGCCAAGGACTCAAGCGCTGATCTAGAGCTGAAGCTGGCCACCTTGACGGAGACACTGGATGCCGCCAAGAGGCGAGAGGATGACTTGAAGAAGGAGGTCAAGGGCAACGAGGAGCTGTTGACGAGGGCCGCTGAGACTCAAAACACCTTCAGGGCTACGGTGGAGCTCTGGACGGAAGGCCTCGTCAACATTGCTGCAACTATTGACGAAGAGCTGGCGGAGCTGGACTTGGCGGGCTTCGGGTACTCCACCGACGAAAACCTCCAGCCCAGCGCCAAGCTTACCCTTTTCTTCAAGGGTGTGGTGACGGCCCTCCAGCAACTCCGAGAAAGGATCCCGAAGAAGCTGGCGGACGAGTCGCGCGCAATCTGCGCCAAGGTCTTGGAGAAGGTGTTGGTGAAGATACTCTTCCGCAATCCGGGCCTTGACCTCACCCGCGTCCTCAAGAAGCTGCCGGCGGGGGCTGATCTTGAAGAGCTCAAAGCCATTGCCGCACCCATTGTGGACAAGGTGAATGAGGTCAGGAGGGTTGACGGCGAGCGCGTGGATTAAGCCACCCTTCTTCTCCTTTCCTTCTTCTTGCCGCTGCTAGATATGTCATAGGAATAATTTGTTAGAGCGCGACAAGTTATTTATTGTAATATAACTTTATTCTGGGTACTGTCTGCTATGTTACTTCCTTTATTCGGTTCCATCCTTGTATGTTTTTACCCTACGCTTTTAGGGAACTTGCCGGTGCAAGCACACTTGCCGCGAGCGCTGAGTGCGGAACATCAGCAGCCTGCTAGCGGTGTTGCCTCTGGCAAGAAACCTTGTCGGGGATAGTCGCAGCACACTTTCATTGTTGAGCGGACTCGAAACAAAGTAAGGGCGCAACTTAGCCACGAGCCGGTTCCTCCGCGCACAGGTTTTCCATACAAGGCACGGTCGTTCAAGGAATATAACTTAAAAATTTAAAACTAACTGTGCTCAAACTTTGGCAACTTAGCTTCTCTGTCGTCTACGTCCCGGCAAGGCTGTATATTTTTTTTTGAATGACGCCTGGTCCACACCTTTATCCTCTCCTCCCCCCCGGTGAACTTGTGGGCGAATGAACCTTCTTTTTGAACAAAAGAAAGAAGAGAAAATAAAGATATGGAGCCTTTAGGCTCGTTATTGCTTACCGGGGGCAAGTGCTGCACAAAGTGTCAGATAATACATGGAAAAAAGAAAAAGGCATGAAATTTGACAACATGTGCTGAGCATACGAATTTTATTTTATGCACGGGATCTGCGCCCGGCTTTGTACAAAGGGTTACATGCAACAGCGGCAAGGCTTGTACAAAAGGTGGTTGCCGTAACAGATTCCGGCAACCGCGCCTTATGGGTAAAACTTGCGAAGATGCTCTATGTTCCAGGAGTTGCTCACCGGAAAGCCATCTTCGGTCTCAAGGCGGACAGCGCCGGGCCTAGTGACTCGTTTCACCCGATAAGGGCCTTCCCACTTTGGCGTCAACTTGTTGGAATTCTTGGCGGATTGAACGCGGCGAAGAACAAGGTCGCCTTCCTCGAAGCTTCTGGCATTAACTTTGCGGCTATGGTAGCGGCGCAAAACTTGCTGGTAACGAGCAGCTCATACAGCAGCCTGAAGACGATCTTCCTCGAGGAGCAGCGCGTCATCTTGCCGCAGCTGCTCTTGCTCAAGTTCATCATAAGAGAGCACTCGAGGCGATCCGTATACGAGTTCCGTGGGGAGAACTACTTCCGCTCCATAGACTAGAGCAAAAGGCGTCTGGCCAGTGGCTCGATTTGGCGTCGTTCTGATCGACCAAAGAACCTCCGGCAGTTCCTCGATCCAATTTCTTCCGCACTTGCGCAGCCTGTCGAAAGTTCTGGTCTTGAGCCCGCGCAGCACATCAGCGTTTGCCGTCTCCGCTTGACCGTTGCTTCTCGGGTGAGCAACAGAAGCGAAGCAGATCTTGGCGCCAAGATCTTGGACGTATTGCATGAAGGTGCGGCTCGTGAATTGCGTGCCATTATCGGTGATGATCCTGTTAGGGATTCCGAAACGGCAAACAATTGACCTGAAGAACTTGACTGCTGACTGTGCTGTCACCTTCCTCACTGCTTCCACTTCCGGCCACTTCGTGAACTTGTCGATCGCCACGTACAAGTACTCGAAGCCGCCGACAGCTCGGGGAAAGGGGCCGAGGATATCGAGCCCCCAGACCGAAAATGTCCAGGACAAAGGGATTGTTTGGAGAGCTTGAGCTGGTTGATGTATCTGCTTGGAGTGGAACTGGCACGCTTCACACTTGGTTACTTGTGCAGTTGCATCCTGGAGGGCTGTCGGCCAGAAGAAACCTTGCCGGAAGGCCTTGCCGGGAAGTGCTCTTGCGCCAATGTGGTGACCACATATGCCTCCATGTATCTCCGCCAACGGTTGTTGTCCAACTTCCCGGGAAATGCACTTCAATTTCACTCCGTTGAATCTTCTTCTGTACAGTATGTCGTCGACAAACTAGTACATACTTGATTGCCGGGCTACTCTCTCCGCTTCTTCTTGATCTTCGGGAAGTTCTCCTGTTTGAAGGAAGTGGACGATCTGCTGTGCCCATGCCGGAGCTTGTGGCTCAACGACAAGGACTAAAGGCGCAAATGCTGCTGCGGGAACATCCGCTTCTACGGCAAGAATCTGGGATTCTGCCGGAGCGTGATGCTCCTCGGCAAGCGTGTCGGGACACAACTTGTCGGGAGCGTCTGCTTCAACGAAACAAACCCTAGGGCTTGTCGGAGCAGACTGCTCCTCAGCACTCTTTGTGTTGATTCTGGGGACCTTCTTGGCGGTGGCTTCGGGGAGCTCTGCCGGAAAGTAGTCGCCAGTAACCAACTTTCTCTTCTTGCTCTGCCCAGTTGATGGTGTGACAGATGGTTGAGTCAGCTTGAGCACAAAAATTCCTGGTTCCACAGGTAACTTGAGTGCGACGCATTTTGACAGGCCGTCTGCAATGTCGTTCTGAGCTCTCGGAACATGCTCCATCTGCAGGCCATCAAAATGTTCTTCTAGCTTCCTCACTTCATCAATGTAGGCTTCCATCAACGGACTCTGATAATCTTTGTTAACTTGACAGACGACAAGCTGCGAGTCACCCCTGACAATGAGCTTCTTGATCCCAAGGTCTGCCGCGATCCTGAGTCCGGCAAGCAAGCCTTCATACTCTGCAGTATTGTTTGTTGCTTGCTCCTTGGGAAAGTGCATTTGGATCACGTACTTGAGGTGCTCTCCGGTGGGTGCGACAAGTAGCACACCCGCACCGGCGCCTTGCAGCGAGAAGGCACCATCAAAGTACATGATCCACTCTTTGCTCGCTTCCTTGACGGGGATGCTCTTCTCCGGAGTTTCTTCATCAGGTGTTGGCGTCCACTCTGCTATGGATTCTGCCAATGCTCGGCTCTGAATAGTTGAAGTACTTTCAAACTTAAGGCCAAAGCTTGACAATTCCAGTGCCCACTCGACAATCCTGCCCGTTGCTTCTGGATTTTGCAATATCCTCTTCAACGGGAAGCGAGTGACAACTGTGATCTCATGTGCTTGAAAGTAATGGCGCAGCTTCCTCGAGGCCATGAGAAGGCCGAAAAGCAACTTTTGCACACCAGAGTACCTTGATCTAGCCCCCTGCAGAAGGGAACTGACAAAGTAAACTGGGCGCTGCACCATCTTCTTCTGTTTCTCTTCTTGCGGCTGCGCAGATTCATCTTTGTCGGGACCAGAGCTTGACGGGGAAGCCCCCTGCTTGTTGCTGGACTCGCTTGCCGCGGTTGCCGGCTCATCATCCGCCTCCCTCTCCGCTACTAACGCAGCACTAACCACTTGATTGGTTGCCGCCAGATATAGCAGCAACTTCTCTTGTGGCTTAGGTGCGACAAGTATTGGAGTTGAGGATAGGTATCTCTTCAAGTCCTGTAGCGCAGCCTCTGCTTCCGGAGTCCATTTCATTGGACCTGCCTTTTTCAAAATTTTGAAAAATGGCAGGGCGCGCTCAGCAGACTTAGAGATGAACCTACTGAGAGCAGCAACATAGCCGGCAAGTCTTCGCACATCCTTGACGCGCTTTGGTGCTTCGATCTGTTCAATGGCTTTGATCTTGTCGGGATTGGCTTCGATCCCCCGCTGAGATACGAAGAATCCGAGAAGCTTGCCGGAAGGAACTCCAAACACGCACTTCTCGGGATTCAACTTGAGATTGATCTTGCGCAGATTTGCAAAAGTCTCGTCCAAATCTTGGATCAAAGTTGCTCTGTCTCTGCTCTTGACCACTATATCATCCATGTAAGCTTCTACATTTCTGTGCAGCTGTGGCTCAAAAGCATGACTGACTACTCTTGCAAATGTTGAACCGGCATTCTTTAGTCCGAAAGGCATCCGCACAAAACAGTACGTGCCACATGGAGTAATGAATGCGGTTTTCTCTTCATCCTCTTCTGCCATGAAGATCTGATGATATCCTGAGTATGCATCAAGGAATGAAAGCAGATCATATCCTGCCGTGGAGTCGACAATCTGGTCAATGCGCGGCAAGGGAAATGGATCTTTGGGACAAGCTTTATTAACATCAGTGAAGTCAATACAAAGCCTCCACTTCCCGTTTGCTTTGCGCACGACTACTGGATTGGCTAACCATGTTGGATGGAGTACTCCTCGGACAAGGCCTGCCGCTTCCAACTTCTTGATCTCTTCTGCAATGAACTCTTGACGCTCCACTGCTTGTTTCCCGACTCTTTGCTTGACGGGCCGCGCGTGAGGGCAGACGGCAAGGTGGTGCTCAATTACTTTCCTGGGAACACCGGGGATGTCAGATGGTTGCCATGCAAACACATCGACATTCGCCCGCAGGAAAGCAACGAGCGCGCTTTCCTATTTAGGGTCAAGCGTGGCACTGATGGTGAAGGTACCACCAGTGCCGTCCTCCTTGGCGGCCACTTTCTTGGTCTCGGGTGTCGCTGTCTTTGCCTTCTTGCACTTGCCGGTGGAGCTCGATGGTGCGTCCTCGACGGTAGCGCAGCACTCTGAAGAGGTGCGCTTACCGGAGTGGGCATCAGAGCTACTCTTGCCGGACTTGGTCTTCTTCTTCCCCCCGGGAGCTTCAGCGGCAAGTGGTTTGCGTTCTGCTGCGGCTGCTACTTCCCGGTAGATCTTATCGGTACAGATAAGTGAATCTTTCTTGTCGCCATGGACAGAAATAACACTTATCGGACCAGGCATCTTGAGCACAATGTAGGCGTAGTGAGAGGCTGCCATGAACTTGGCAAGCGCTGGACGGCCGAGTATCCCATTGTAGGGCAATGGGAAATCAGCAACGTCAAACGTGACTCTCTCTGTCCTGAAGTTCAGCTCACTGCCAAATGTTACTGGCAGTGTAATCTTCCCCTTCGGCTTGCTCCTTCCCGGATTTATTCCTTGAAAGGTACCAGTCTCTTCGAGTTCGCTGTCGGGGATCTAGAGCTTCTTGAGCACCGTGGAAGAGATCAGATTTAGGCTGGCCCCGCCGTCAACCAACATCTTCATGACCTTGAGGTTGCGGATGGTTGGCGAAACCAACATCGGCAGGCACCCGACCGCAGTGATGCGATCAGGGTGATCCTCAACATCAAAAATGATGGGCGTGCTGGACCACTTCAGGGGCTTGCGCGATTCAACGGACGGTTCTGCTGCATTCACTTCCCGCACCCATTGTTTGAGTTGGCGGTGCGAGGTGTGCAGAGAAGCACCGCCGTCGACGCACAAAACCTCTATTGCCTTCTGGAACTCCTGCTCGTCAGTCTCATCCTCCTCCATCTCATCATCTTCATCTTCGTCTTCATCCTTGTCGCGGCCGCGGGGAGGCCTGTCTCCTTGCCGCTTCTTGGCCTTGCCGTGGCGCCCTCCCCGGGCGGGACGCTTCTTGCCGGATCCTCCGCCACCTTCCTGGGCCTTCTCCTTGTCGCGGCGCTCGTATTCGGCTTTCTGTAGCTCCGCCATCTACTCAACTTTCTTGCAGGCTTGGAGGTCATGGCCCTTGGTGCGGTGGATCTTGCAGTACTGCTTGCCGGAGCCGTCCTGCTTGTCGGCGGCCACCACAGCCTCGTCGGAATCACCAGCTTTGGCCTTCTCGGCGCCACCTCCGTTGCCGGACTGCTCGACGACTAGCACATCCTTAGCCTTCCTCTTTCTGTTATTCCGCCTCCGGTTCTTCTTTGCCGGAGGGGCGTCCTCACTGTCAGATCCTTCTGCTCCTACATTCTCTCCGGGGAGTTTCCTCCCCTCTTCAGCTCGTGCACACTTGTCGGCCAGAGCATATAGCTCGCTGACATCTCTGATCTTGCACATCGCCATCTCCTCCCTCATCCTGCGGTTACGCACGTTCTGATGGAACGCGCTGATAACCGTGGCAGGGTGGACGTCTGGGATGTTGCGCTGCACCTGGCTGAATCTCTGTATGTACTTGCGCAGGGGTTCTCCCTCCTTCTGGGCGAGCAAATGAAGATCACTCTCCTGGCCATGGGGTTTGTGGCCGCCTGTGAAGGCGCCGACAAACTGATGGCACAGGTCCGCCCACGAAGAGATGGAGTTGTGCGGCAAGTGCATGAGCCAAGATCTGACGTTGGGCTTGAGCACCAGTAGGAAGTAGTTGGCGAGGATCTTCTCGTCGCGCCCCCCGGCAGCCTGCACCGCGATGGTGTAGACGCTAAGGAACTCTGACGGATGTATCCTACCATCGTACTTCTCGGGTACGTCCGGCTTGAAGTTCTTGGTACTGGGCCACTGGACTTGCCACAGCTCACGGGTGAACGCAGGGCAACCTGCCGCGTACGGCAAGTCGCCTGGTTCCCCTGGCGCATGCATATCGACAGTGGGCCCAGCGCACTGGTCAGATTGACGCCGCGCTTCTCTTCTGCGCTCGATGCGAGTGCGAGCGTCTTCGTGTCGTCGTTCTTGGAGAACTTGGCGTTGATCGCGGCGAGCTCGCGGGTCCGACGACGCGGTGGAGTCGGTGTCGAGGTTGGCCCGGTGAGTCGGCGATCTTGGCCTTCGGGGCGGGGAGTGCACGGTGGTGGCACCCCCGGCGGTCTTGTCGGCGTCGGCTTGCGCCCGGGCGTCTTGCCGGGGCTTCGATGTGCTCGGTTGCCGGGGCTTGTCGCCGTTGGCGAAGCCGATGAGGCTCTGGATGGTGATCCTCCAGTCGTCGATCTTGTCTGGTGCTGGAGGGTAATCTAGAAGCAGCTGGGCTCGGGCCAGCGCTTCCTCTGAAGTCTTGGGCGGCGGTGGCGAGCGACGCGAGGTGCGGGATATGCTCAAACTTCTAACAGTGTTAGAAGGAGCAACATCTCGCCCAGGCGACCGTATTGCGCTCGTGCCAGCGTGTTGGCGTGCATGTTGGCCTTGAGCGTCTCGCGATCCGCTGGCTTGGCCTTGTTCCAACGCGAGCATGGTGCTAGGAGCACCGTGGCGCTGTCGATCCTGCACCTCCTGGGAGGGGTGCGGTGGATGTACGGACGCAGAAGCTTGCGGGGCCTTGTCCTTGGACCTGGTGACGACGTGAGTCCCCCCATCGGCGCCCGCTCCTCCGCCGGCGTCCACCCCACCGCCGGTTTGCTCCGGTGGCGGTAGGATAGTCGTAGACGGAGCGGCCACCTCCGAAGCCTTCTTCTTCGGTGGCATGTCGATGAAGATGTTGATGTAGCGCGCGCAGACGCCGGATCAGGTACGCACGACCTCGACGCCCCCCTACCTGGCGCGCCAAAGATGTCGTGGGAAACGAACACCTATGGGGCAGGGCCCCTTCTGGTCCGGCAAGGGAGCGAAGAGCGCACAAAGAGCAGATCGAGGCGAAAGCACGCGAGGGATTTTACCCAGCTTCGGAGCTCTCCGAAGAGATAAAACTCCTACTGCTGCTTTGTGTTTCTATTCTGTTCTAGCTAGAGAGCGTAGGTGTGTTGTAGTTTCGAATGAGTCGAACCCCTTCTACGTGCGCATGGGCCTCCTTTTTATAGTCTAAAGGGGTCACCGACAGGTGGCAACGCAGAGAGAGGGGTAAAAAAGTAAAAACGCGGGTTGGTACAACCGCTATCAACAGTGCCCCCTACCTAACTCTGACGGCAGGGACAAGGGCATTTAATGCCCGTCCGGTCGCCCCAACAGTGCAGGAAACGACCGTTAGGGGCGCCACCGATCGCCACGATGGCCTCCTAGTCATCTTTGCTTGCCACCTCGCACCGCTTGGCTGCACAGCTACTCGCCACGTGCACCAGGAATGATCCTGTGGCGACACGTCGTCGGATGCGCTGGAGCGTGGGCGCAGAGTGGTGGCTTCGCCGCGGCAAGCGCCTTGCCGCGGTCGCTGTCTTGTCGCACCTGTGAGTTTGTCGCTCGCCGGGCCTTGCCGGGACGCACGGTGCGTCGCGGCAAGTCTCCTGAAGTGCCTTGGTTGGCCTTCCCGGCAAGCTCCTCTTGCCGGGATTTTGTCCTTCCCGGCAAGCTCCTCTTGCCGGGGCCTTGTCTTCACAGTTAACACTTTGTTCTTGAATGGCAGTAAGTAGGAATAAGGAAGGATCTTTGGCAGACATCCGGCAAGCCTTGCCGCGGGACGCTGCGACTGCCCGTGCACAAGTTCGGGGTACTAAGGTACCCCTACTTTAGTACACCGACAATATTCCTTTCACAATTAATTTTAGCACTAGCAGTATTCAAGAAGGGTCTACCAAAAATAATGGGACACAAATCATCTTGTGGGGAACCAAGAACAAGAAAATCAGCAGGGTATTTAACCTTCCCACACAAAACTTCAACATCTCTAACAATCCCAACAGGTTTAATGGTATCCCTATTAGCAAGCTTAATAGTAACATCAATGTCTTCTAATTCAACGGGTGCGATGTCGTGCATAATTTCTTTATATAGATCATAAGGTATCGCACTAGCACTAGCACCCATGTCACATAAGCCATGGTAACAATGATCTCCTATTTTAACAGAAATAACAGGCATGCCTACAACAGGTCTACGTGTCTTAGTGTCAGGTCTAGCAATATTAGCAGTCTCACCCAAGAAAGAAATAACATGCCCATCTAAGTCCTCATCCAAGAGATCTTTAATCATAGCAATACTAGGTTCAACATTAATTTGCTCAGGAGGTGTATAAGTCCTAGTATTACTCTTACAAACAACAGTCGAAGCTTTAGCATGATCTTTTATCCTAACGGGAAAAGGAGGTTTTTCAACATAAGCAGTAGGAACAATAGGATCACTATAGGTAATAATCTTTTCTTCGACTATAATAGGTGCAACTACTTTTACTTCAACAGGAGGATTATATTTAAACCACTTCTCTTTAGGGATATCAACGTGAGTAGCAAAAGATTCACAAAAAGTAGCTACTATCTCAGAGTCAAGTCCATACTTAGAGCTAAATTCACGAAAAGCATCGGTATCCATAAAAGATTTAACACAATCGAACTTAGGTGTCATACATGGCTCCTTACCATCGTCGGAACCCCAATCTATAGAGTTGCGTTTAATTCTTTCCAATAAGTCCCATTTGAAATCAATAGTCTTCAACATATAAGAACCAGCATAGGAAGTATCAAGCAGGTTGTGATTATCAAGAGAAAGCCGAGCATAAAAATTCTGAATAATCATTTCCCGAGAGAGCTCATGATTGGGGCATGAATATAACATTGACTTAAGCCCCCCCAAGCTTGAGCGATGCTTTCTCCTTCACGAGGCCAGAAATTATATACGTAATTACGATCATGATGAACAAGATCCATAGGATAGAACTTCTGGTGAAAATCCAACTTCAATCGCTTATAATTCCAAGATCTCGTATCATCACATAGCCTTTACCATGTCAATGCATCTCCCTTCAAAGATAAAGGGAAGACCTTCCTTTTGACAACATCATCGGGAATACCTGCAAGCTTAAATAATCCACAAACTTCATCCACAAAGATAAGGTGTAAATCGGGATGCAATGTTCCGTCTCCTGCAAATGGATTAGCTAGCAGTTTTTCTATCATACCCGAAGGAATCTCAAAGTGAATATTTTCATAAAGTTTAGTAGGTTGAGGAGCATCTCTTTGCTCTTCTGGCTGGGGTGAGGATACTCCAAACAAGCCCCTCAATGGATTAGTTTCCATAGTGACAAGTAATAGCAAATTTCAGCACACTATATAAATGTTTCCTTACCAAGTTCCACTCACCAAGAGCTCTACGCTCCCCGGCAACGGCATCAGAAAGGAGTCTTGATGACCCACAAGTGTAGGGGATCTATCATAGTCCTTTCGATAAGTAAGAGTGTCGAACCCAACGAGGAGCAGAAGGAAATGATAAGCGGTTTTCAGTAAGGTTTTCTCTGCAAGCACTGAAATTGTAGGTAATAGATAGTTTGGTGATAAGATAAATAGTAACGAGCAACAAGTAAATAAAGTAAATAAAGTGCAGCAAGGTGGCCCAATCCTTTAAGTAGCAAAGGATAAGCCTGGACAATTTCTAATAATGAGGAAGGAGCTCCCGAGGACACATTGGGAATTATCGTCAAGCTAGTTTTCATCACGTTCATAAGATTCGCGTTCAGTACTTTGATAATTTGATATCTGGGTGGACTGGTACTTGGGTACTGCCCTAACTTGGACAAGCATCCCACTTATGATTAACCTCTATTGCAAGCATCCGCAACTACAATAAGAAGTATTAAGGTAAACCTAACCACAACATTAAACATATGGATCCATATCAACCCCTAACGAAGCAACGCATAAACTAGGGTTTAAGCTTCTGTCACTCTAGCAACCCATCATCTACTTATTACTTCCCCATGCCTTCCTCTAGGCCCAAATAATGGTGAAGTGTCATGTAGTCGACGTTCACATAACACCACTAGAGGAAAAGACAACATACATCTCATCGAAATATCGAACGAATACCAAATTCACATGACTACTAATAGCAAGACTTCACCCATGTCCTCAGGAACAAACGTAACTACTCACAAAGCATATTCATGTTCATAATCAGAGGAGTAATAATATGCATAAAGGATCTGAACATATGATCTTCCACCAAGTAAACCAATTAGCATCAACTACAAGGAGTAATCAACACTACTAGCAACCCACAGGCACCAATTTGTGGTTTTGATACAAGATTGGATACAAGAGGTGAACTAGGGTTTTGAGAGGAGATGGTGCTGGTGAAGATGTTGATGGAGATTGACACCCTCCCGATGAGAGGATCGTTGGTGATGACGTTGGTGATGATTTCCCCTTCCCGGAGGGAAGTGTCCTCGGCAGAACAGCTCCGCCAGAGCCCTAGATTGATTCCGCCAAGGTTCCGCCTTGTGGCGGCGGAGTTTCGTCCCGTAAGCTTGCCCCCAATTTTTTCCAGGGTAAAAGTGATGATATAGCAGAAGATGGACGCCGGAGGCCCACCAGGGGGCCCAGGAGATAGGGGGCGCGCCATATAGGGGGGGCTCCCCCTGTCTCCTGGACAGGGTGTGGGCCCCCTGGCCTATTTCTTTCGCTCATAAATTCTTATTAAATCCAAAAAGTTGTTTCGTGGAGTTTTAGGACTTTTGAAGCTGTGTAGAATAGGTTTCCAACATTTGCTCCTTTTCCAGCCAGAATTCCAGCTGCCAGCATTCCCCCTCTTCATTGTAAACCTTGTAAAATAAGAGAGAATAGCCATAAGTATTGATATATAATGTATAATAACAACCCATAATGCAAGAAATATTGATATAAAAGCATGATGCAAAATGGACGTATCAATGGTCAAGGAAGGTGTTAAACTGGGTATTGTCTTTCTCATGCCTGTATTGGATCCACGTTGGGAGGATACGTGCATGACACCTAACGGCAACAGCTGCCTCTGATACTAGCCGGTGGAGTTGGACCTTCTACTGCACTATAAGTACCAGCAGAATCTCGACGGCAGATCCTTTTCCGTTTCACCCGACGAGTAACAACATTCCCTACTATATTATTTTCCTTGCTCTTTTTTGACTTTGCCATGTCAAGCTGTACCCACAACACAAAAGAATAAAATCACTCTTCAGAACTCATTGATGCATGATACAGACAAGCAATACTTTGATGTAAGACAACCATATGAGGATGGAATATGTAAAAAAATAGGACGGCATGACATATTCACAACTATGATGTGCAAACTAAGTAGAAGGATTTTCAAGAAAATAGAAGTAATGCAAGCTAGACACCATATGAAAGATGCAACCAATATTACTCTGCCAAGTTAAAAGTGTCTTGTCATAAGTGGAAATTCGAAAAATTAGAAGCAGTACAACGTAGAAATCAATGCAAGATGCAACCACTATCAAACTGCCATGTTAAAAGCGTCCAATCATGAGTGACTGATGCAGGATACACAACAGCAGTACTTTGATGTAAGAACATGGTATGATAGATAGATGCAGTGTATTCTAGACACAAAAAGCCATGTCATATGCACATGTATAACATATAAACTCAGCAGGTGCAATTTAATCAAAATAGAAGAAATACATGCTAGACAACATATGCAACATGAAACCAATTATCACACTGTCAACTTAGAGCAAGCACCTGCGATGGTGGAGTACGGGAGATGAACTCATCATGTAGACTTGGGACTTCAACTTCATTAGCAGTAGCAGTGGCAAATCTAGAGAGTCTCTGTTTGCGTTGGTGCGGAGGACCACCAACATCCCCTGACTTACTCTTTTCCTTCCTATTTTCTGATATTGGCTTATGAAGTCAAAACCACAAGAAGATGAATAAAATTATCTCTGCATAACTTGTTGATGCATGATACAGACGAACACTACTTTGATGTAAGGCAAGTGTAGGATATGAGGATGGAATATATACAAAAAAGACAGTGTTTCATATTCACACGTACGATAGGAGGATGGAATATGTATGAAAAAACAGTAAGCGGAAGGCATTTCAACAAAATTAGAAGAAATGAAAGCTAGGCACCATATGAACATGCAACCAATATCACTCTATCAGGTAAAAAGTGTCTCGTCGTAAGTGACATTTCAAGAAATTAGAAGCAATACAAGCTAGAAGACAATGCAAGATGCAACCTACATCACAGTCCCAAGTTTAATGTGTCTTATGGGTAAGTGATCGTTGCAGGTATAAGTTGTAAGCTATGCAGATGCAATTCAACATAATCAGAAGCAATACAAACTAGACATCATATGGAAAACGCAACCACATATAATAGTTCCAAGTAAGAGCAAGCACTTGTGATGGTGGAGTAGGGGAGATGTGCTCATCATGTACACGTATGTTCTAGAAACAGGAACATGTGTCATATTCACAGACATTATGTGTAAAGTAAGCAGATGCAATTCAATTTAGAAGCAATACAAGCTAGACATCATACGCAACATGCAACCACATATAATAGTGCCAAGTTAGAGCAAGCACCTATGATGGTGGAGTAGGGGAGATGTGCTCATCATCTACATAGCTACGTTGACTGTCCAGCCTTGTGTTGTCTTGCGAATCTTGTTGGGAGGATGGCGGAGTATAATCTGTAGAGACCCCCTGTTTGAGTTGCTCTGAAGGACCACCATCATCCACTGCCGGACTAATTTCCTTCAGCTGTAATGATTTTGCATTGTGAAGTCAAACCGATAAGAAAAAGGAATAAAATTTGCTCTTCAGAACTCATTCATGCATGATACTGACGAACACTACTCGGATGAAAGGCAAACACATGATGCGAGGATGCAATATGTATGAAAAACAGGATGGTGTGACATATTCACACCTATGATGTGGTAACTAAGCAGAAGGCATTTCAACAAATTAGAAGCACTGCAAGCTAGACACCATATGAAAGATGCAACCAATATAAGTCTGTCAAGTTCAAACTGTATGGCGTTTCAACAAATTAGAAGCAGTACATGCTAGAAATCATATGCAAGACACAACCAATATCACAGTGTCGACTTAGAGGTGCCTTATCATAAGTGACTGATGCGGGATATGCAAGAATAGTAGTCTGATGTAGAAACAGGAACACATGTCATATTGATAGGCATTATGTGTAAAGTAAGCAGATGCAATTCAGCAAAGTTAGAAGCAATACAAGCTAGACATCATACGCAACATGCAACCACATATAATAGTGCCAAGTTAGAGCAAGCACCTGTGATGGTGGAGTAGGGGAGATGTGCTCATCATCTACACAGCTACGTTGACTGTCTAGCCTTGCGTTGTCTTGCGAATCTTGTTGGGAGGATGGCGGAGTAGAATCTGTAGAGAACCTCCATTTCAGTTGCTCGGAAGGACCACCATCATCCAATGCCTTGCCAATTTCCTTCAGCTGTATTGATTTTGCATTGTGAGGTCATACCGACAAGAAAAAGGAATATAATTCGCTCTTCAGAACTCATTCATGCATGATACTGACGAACACTACTCTGATGAAAGGCAAAGTCATGATACGAGGATGGAATATGTATGAAAAAATGGCCGGCTTGACATATTCACACCTATGATGTGGTAACTAAGCAGAAGGCACTTCAAAAAATTAGAAACACTGCAAGACACCATATGGAAGGTGCAATCAATATCACCCTGCCAAGTTAAAATTGTCTCGTCATAGGTGGCGTTCATCAAACTAGAAGCAATACATGCTAGAAATCATATTCAAGACGCAAACCAATATCACACTGCCAACTTAAAGGTGTCCCATCATAAGTGACTGATGCAGGATACACAAGAAGAGTATTTTCATGTAAGAACATGGTGTGATAGACAGATATAGTATGTACCAAAAACAGGAAAGCGTGTCATATTCACATGTATCATGTGTAAGCTAAGCAGATGCAGTTTACACTAATTAGGAGCAATACGAGCTAGACACCATATGCAACATGCAACCAGATATCACACTGCCAAGTTAGAGCAAGCACCTTGGATGGTGGAGTAGGGGAGCGGAGACTTGGACCTTGTAATGCACTATCAGTACAAGGAGAATCGGTACAGATGCTCCATTTACGTTGCTGCAGAGGACCACCATCGTCGCCTTACTTACTTTTTTCCTTCCTCTTTCTTGAGTTTGCCTTGTCAAGTCAAACCCACAAGAAAAAGGAATAAAATTTGCTCTTCAGAACTCATTGCATGATACTGACGAACACTACTTTCATGTAAGGCAGCCGCATGATAGGAGGATGGAATATGTATGAAAAACAGGACAGCGTGACATATTGACATGTATGATGTATAAAGTGTAAACTAAGCACAAGGTGCTTGAACTTGTTAGAATCGATGCAAGCTAGAAACCATATGAAAGATGAAACTAATATCACTCTGCCAAATTAAAAGGGTGCCCTAACAATGTATTTGACCAAATTAGAAGCAATACATGGCAACAAGCTAGAAATAATATGCAATATGCAATGAATAAAGTGACTCATCGTAAGTGATTGATGCAGGATACAGAAGAGAGGTAGTTTCATGTAAGAACAAGGTTAACACATAGATGTAGTGTGTACCAAAAATAGGAAGGCATGTCATATTCACTGGTATAGTGTGTAAACTAAGCAGATGCAATTTACCCTAATTAGAAGCATTACAAGTGTAACATCCCAAAATTCTAAATTTTGGAATGTTATATTAAATAATTAGTTTTGATTGTTTGTTTGATTGTTGTGTGAATGATTGAGTGAAATTTGAAACTTTTTGAAAGTTGAATGAGAGGGAATGAAATGACTTTCCCAAACTTTCATCTTTGCACTTTGATCTCCATGAATTCAAATTCATTTCATCACAAAACCCAAGAGTGAAGACAACATGACTTCTTCCATTTGAAATGAAAAGTGGTTTTGGAGAGATTTGAATTCCTTTTTGAAAAAACACTTCAAAGTCATAAACTTTATGCAACTCAATGATCCTCATGAGAGAAGATAAAATGACTTCTTCAAAGATGAGTTGGAAGTTTAAAGGAACCAAAATGAAAGTCCCTTTGAAGGTAGTTTGAACCTACTATCAAATTGGACTTATTTGGTTTCTCTTCAAATTATTTTTCTCCAAAAATAAACAATATGGAAAATAGGGTAAAATGATTCCCTACAATTAAAAAAATGGAGAAAAAAAATAATTTGAAATCATTTTGGTATTTTAAAATAATTTTATTTGGTTTTAAAATGCAAGAGTAGCACTATTTGCTTTATTTGAAATTTTGTACATTTTAGTTGACTCCTAGAAATAGTTCACGTTGTAGGAAATCGTTTTTCTGAAAAGTTTTGGTATATATATATGTCCTATATAAAGTTATATTATGTTTTATCTATATTTATTTTCCTTCTTTGTCTTATTTAAAAAAAAACGCAGCTAGCCGGCCTAGCTAGCGCTAGCCCAAGCCAGCGACCGCAGCGAGGCCATGGCCCAGCCAGCCGCCAGCTAGCGCTAACGCTAGCCGAGAGGCAAGCGTCCCCAGTGCCCCAACCCCACGTGCAGAAAAAAAGGGCAGCGCCCAACCCCGACTCCCATCGCTCGTCCGCTGTCTCCCTCCCCACGCCCGATCTCTCTCTCACACACCTGGCGCTTGGCCCCACCTCTTCTTTCTTCTTTCCCACGAACAGAAACAGAGAAACATATGCGTACACGCATCGGCGCCGCCCCGCGTCCGATCTTGGTGGAGAACCTATCCCAAGCCAACCCCAGGCCCAAGAAATATGTCCTATAAATAGCCACGACCTTCCTCGACCGATTCCCTTCGAAATCCCTAGCCAAAACCCACCATATCGTCCGCCATCATCGTTCCAATCTGGACGCAGACGCTGCAGTTCATCGCAAGTTTCCAACGCCGGTGAGAGATCCCGATCATTCTCCTTTCTGGTTTCGACATCTCACGATCCCTAGACTCTATTTGACATGGTTTTGCACTCCCTCTCCATCTACAGAAGCCATCCCAACCTCGACGTCTTCTCCAGAGCATCCGGAGCACCGACCTTCACCGCTTCGTTCCGTCGCCGTTCGTCATGTCCGACCATCTCCGACTCCATCAAAGGACGGGCCAACTCACTGCATCCTCCGGACACCTCCGTCGCCGCCTGCTACCGCCGGAGCCGCCGCCCCACCGGAACAGAGCCGCCCCAACGTACGTTTCCGTTCTCTGTAAGCGTTCAGTTCATCTGTTCGTTTTCAGTTAAAAAAAAACCCAGTTTGGTTTAGTAGATTGGTTTGTTTTGGTAGATTGGTTTCCTTCGGTTTAGGTCGAACCGGTTCGCCGGTCTTCTGTTAATTAAACATACATGTACGTGTTAGTGATCTTACGGCCGAGCGCAATATAGCTTCCGATTGCACACTCCTGTACAGCCCGCTACGTAGGTAGCTAGCGCACCAATCTGTTTCTTTTTCGTTTTTGTTTAAGATTTATATTCAGTTTTGTTTTTTTATATCTTTAGATCTACGACTCCGATTTTGATGATTCTTTTTTCTATGGATTCAGAAAAATCCCGTATATTCAGAGAAACTAACGGAAAATACTTTTGAAAACTTTAAATTTTCGATTTTAAACAGATTTGTTACAAACACTAGATTGCTAATAACTTTTATTTAAAAATAGCTTTTTGATTAATTCTTTTTGCTAGTGATCACTTGATCTTTTTTCTAAACAGTAGACTTCTGAAAATTTGTTTTTAATTTATTTTAAATTTAAGTTTTTAGCAAAACAGTACTGTTCTAGTTATAGTTTTGTTTTAGTCTTTTCTTTATTGTTTTTGTTAGTTTTAAATTATTTCTTTTTGACACTCTCGAAAAATTTAGTTTTGTTTCTGTTAGTCAACAAAGAAAATTTTGTTTTTATTTTAAGATTTTATTTTACTTAGTTTTGTATGTAAACTTGTTTAGGTCATAGTTAGTGTTTTATAAAAGCTTTTTATTTGTTTCTTTCTGCAAATAAAATTTTATGAAAAATACTTTCTGTTAACTTAGTTGTTTTACATTTTATTTTCTATTAACTTTTTGCTTTAGTGTTTTAATTGTTGTTAAGTTTTTTACTTAGGACAAAACTGTTTTGTGTTATGTAGAGTTTTCTTTAGTAGTTTTCCTTTGTTTTTATTTGGTGTCCCTTGTTGATTTGCATTTTATTTGTTGGTTTTATTATGAGTGTTAGAATTGCTAATATGTTTGCTTATATGAATGCTATGTTTGACTATATGGATTTTCAACGGAGTGACGAATAGTTCTACTAAGTCATTATTCTGAGAGCGTTATTATCTTCATCAAGTATTACCAGGCAAGTTCACTTTGACCATGCTTTTCATACCTATGTTTTTATTGCATTTAGTGTCATCTTTGCAACAATCCCCCATTAGTGTTATTGAATCTTGTAGTTGAGTAGAATGCATGAGGTAGGAACCATCTCCCTGTTATCAAGCCCGGGACGTTGTTTTATTTCAATGCTACGCTATAGTAGATGGGGTTGGTATGAGTGCTCGCGAGTGATGTGAGAATGAAGGACCCCACGTCAATGACGACAACTCCATGATGGCATTTGCAAGGACTGCATCTTCAAGGCCTCAAGACCTCAAGACTCGAGACAAGAATTCAATAGACACTACTGGGTGAAGAACGGTTGACGGGCACCCTGGAGAAACCAGTGGATGGTCGGGATGCATGGAGAAGTGCCATGACATCTTGTGAAAAGCTTCACCCAGACTCAAAGAGACGGAAGAATAGTTTTGACTCTGGCTGGGACGGTGCTAGCAGATGTAGAACTACGGTAGGATTGGATGAGCACCGGACAGTGGCCAGGGGAACTCTTCGGAAGACAATGTTTCGGTCGTCTTGTTCTCAAACATCATGAAGTGCGAGAACGTAAAGGGAGGGATCGAATCTTGTGGGTAAAGTGTACAAACCTCTGCAGAGGGTTAAAACCTAATCGATTAGCCGTGTCCCCGGTTATGGACAACTTTAGCCTCTGGACTTGGATCTATCTCGAAACTCTCAACACCGGATTGATAACTTAATTGTGGGCAACTTATGATGATTTGGGCTATGAGACACGGTTGGCGGAACCGTGTCATGATAGAAAACTCCATAGTACAGACTCTAGTTATTCCTTTGATGTAGGGAAAATAAAACCAGCTTTTATGCAAAACTAAACTCGGACACAAAGCCGCAAAGCCATGTTGCATATAGTATAGTTTTATCATCTGTTTTCTCATGTTGTGATCTTGCCGGTACATTTAATGTACTGGTCTACACGGCTGCAACGTATCATGTTGCAGATATTTTCTTCCGACGAGTAAGAGTACGGTACAGGGTTACGGTCTACACTCAACCTGCCGATGGCGTTGATGGGACTCCACACCCGATTACTTATTTTCGCTGAGACTTATGAGGTATATATCAGTTTTACGTTATTTATACATGTGATTGCACTTTGATATATACTTTGATGTACTGTGTGTGCCAGCATACTGATCCAGGGATGGCACAGATACACAGAGGCTTGATCGTCTGAGGTCGGGTCGCTACAACAAGCTAGACACCGTATGCAACATGCAACCACATATCATAGTGCGAAGTTTGAGCAAGCACCTGTGATGGTGTAGGGGAAGTGCGGTCTTCAGGTACAGAGCTACGTTCAATATCTTCATTTAGGCTTGCTGTTTCTTGAGAATCATGTGGAGAGGATGAAATTGCATTCTTTATAAGAGTATTGCGTCTCATATCAACCCACGCGCGTGACTGTCTCATCATAAGCGATAGATGCAGGATACACAAGAGTAGTAGTTTGATGTAAGAACATGGTGTGATAGGAAGATGTAGTATGTACCAAAAATAGGAAGGCGTGTTATATTCACATGTATAATGTGTAAGCTAAGGAGATGCAATTTAACAAATTAGGAGCAATACAAGCTAGGCACCATATGCCTGCAACCAGATATCACACTGCCATGTTAGAGCAAGCACCTTGGGTTGTGGAGTAGGGGAGATGAGATTTGGAACTAGCACTGCAGTACGAGTAGCAGGAGAATCTGTAGAGATCATCTGTTTCGGTTGCTCCATAGGACCACCATCATTCCGTGCCTTCGTCCTTTCAGATTTTGGCTTGTCAAGTAAACACACAAGAAAAATGAATGAAATTCGCACTTCCAAATTCGTTGATGCATGATACTGACAAACACAACTTTTATGTATGGCAACCACATTGTAGGAGGATGGAATATGTATGAAAAACGCTAAGCAGAAGGCATTTCAACAAATTGGAAGCAATGCAATCTAGACACCATATGAAAGATCCAACCGAAATCACTGTACCAAGTTAGATGTGTCTCATTATAAGTGGCACTTCAACAAATTAGAGACAATACATGTTTGAAATGATATGCAAGATGCAACCAATATTACACTATCAACTTGAAGGTGTATCGTCAGAAGTGATTGATGAGGGATACACAAGAAAAGTAGTTTGATGTAAGAACATGGTTAATAAAAAGACGTAGTATGTACCAAAAACAGGAAGGCATGTCATATTCACAGGTATAATGTGTTAACTAAGCAGATGCAATTTACCCTAATTAGAAGCATTACAAGGTAGACACCATATGCAACATGCAACCACATATCACACTGCTAAGTAAGAGCAAGCACCTGCGATGGTGGTGTGAGGGAATTGCGGTGATCAACTAGAGAGCTACATTGACTATCTTCATTTAGCCTTGCTGTTTCTTGACAATCATGTGGGGAGGATGACACTGCACTCTTTAAACGAGTAGGGCGTCTCACAGTAACCCACTCGGGTGACTGTCTCATCATAAGTGATTGACGAGGGATACAAAAGAGCATTAGTTTGATGTACGAACATGGTTAATAGACATATGTAGTATGTATCAAAAACAGGAAGACATGTCATTATCAAAGGTATAATGTGTAAAGTGTTGGAAATATGCCCTAGAGGCAATAATAAATTGGTTATTATTATATTTCCTTGTTCATGATAATCGTTTATTATCCATGCTATAATTGTATTGATAGGAAACTCAGATACATGTGTGGATACATAGACAACACCATGTCCCTAGTAAGCCTCTAGTTGACTAGCTCGTTGATCAATAGATGGTTACGGTTTCCTGACCATGGACATCGGATGTCGTTGATAACAGGATCACATCATTAGGAGAATGATGTGATGGACAAGACCCAATCCTAAGCCTAGCACAAAGATCGTGTAGTTCGTATGCTAAAGCTTTTCTAATGTCAAGTATCTTTTCCTTAGACCATGAGATTGTGCAACTCCCGGATACCGTAGGAATGCTTTGGGTGTATCAAACGTCACAACGTAACTGGGTGGCTATAAAGGTGCACTATAGGTATCTCCGAAAGTGTCTGTTGGGTTGGCACGAATCGAGACTGGGATTTGTCACTCCATGTAAACGGAGAGGTATCTCTGGGCCCACTCGGTAGGACATCATCATAATGTGCACAATGTGACCAAGGGGTTGATCACGGGATGATGTGTTACGGAACGAGTAAAGAGACTTGCCAGTAACGAGATTGAACAAGGTATCGGTATACCAACGATCGAATCTCGGGCAAGTATAATACCGCTAGACAAAGGGAATTGTATACGAGATCGATTGAGTCCTTGACATCGTGGTTCATCCGATGAGATCATCGTGGAACATGTGGGAGCCAACATGGGTATCCAGATCCCGCTGTTGGTTATTGACCGGAGAACGTCTCGATCATGTCTACATGTCTCCCGAACCCGTAGGGTCTACACACTTAAGGTTCGATGACGCTAGGGTTATAAAGGAAGTTTGTATGTGGTTACCGAATGTTGTTCGGAGTCCCGGATGAGATCCCGGACGTCACGAGGAGTTCCGGAGTGGGGCCCACCTGCATGGGGGACCCACATGAACGTGGGTAGTGGGGTCAAGGCCCCACACCCCTGGTCAAGGCGCACCAAGATCCCCCCTTAGAAGGAATAAGATCATATCCCAAAGGGATAAGATCGAGATCCCTAAAAAAAGGGGGATAACAATCGGTGGGGAAGGAAATGATGGGATTTCTTTCCTCCCACCTTGGCCAACGCCCCAATGGACTTGGAGGGCAAGAAACCTGCCCCTCCACCCCTATATATAGTGGGGAGGCGCATGGGAGCTACACACGAAGTTCTGGCGCAGCCCTCCCCCTCTCCCAAGTCCTCCTCCTCTCCCGCGGTGCTTGGCGAAGCCCTGCAGGATTGCCACGCTCCTCCACCACCACCACGCCGTCGTGCTGCTGCTGGATGGAGTCTTCCTCAACCTCTCCCTCTCTCCTTGCTGGATCAAGGCATGGGAGATGTCACCGGGCTGTACGTGTGTTGAACGCGGAGGTGCTGTTCGTTCGGCACTAGGATCTCCGGTGATTTGGATCACGACGAGTACGACTCCTTCAACCCCGTTCTCTTGAATGCTTCCGCTTAGCGATCTACAAGGGTATGTAGATGCACTCTCCTTCCCCTCGTTGCTAGTCTCTCCATAGATAGATCTTGGTGACACGTAGGAAAATTTTGAATTTCTGCTACGTTCCCCAACAGTGGCATCATGAGCCAGGTCTATTGCGTAGATTCTTTGCACGAGTAGAACACAAAGTAGTTGTGGGCGTTGATTTTGTTCAATATGCTTACCGTTACTAGTCCAATCTTGTTTCGACGGTATTGTGGGATGAAGCGGCCCGGACCGACCTTACACGTACTCTTACGTGAGACAGGTTCCACCGATTGACATGCACTTGGTGCATAAGGTGGCTAGCGGGTGCCAATCTCTCCCACTTTAGTCGGAACGGATTCGATGAAAAGGGTCCTTATGAAGGGTAAATAGAAATTGGCATATCACGTTGTGGTTTTGCGTAGGTAAGAAACGTTCTTGCTAGAAAACCATAGCAGCCACGTAAAACATGCAACAACAATTAGAGGACGTCTAACTTGTTTTTGCAGGGTATGCTATGTGATGTGATATGGCCAAGAAGAATGTGATGAATGATATGTGATGTATGAGATTGATCATGTTCTTGTAATAGGAATCACGACTTGCATGTCGATGAGTATGACAACCGGCAGGAGCCATAGGAGTTGTCTTTATTTATTGTATGACCTGCGTGTCATTGAACAACGCCATGTAATTATTTTACTTTATTGCTAACCGGTAGCCATAGTAGTAGAAGTAATAAGTTGGCGAGACAACTTCATGGAGACACGATGATGGAGATCATGATGATGGAGATCATGGTGTCATGCCGGTGACGATGATGATCATGGAGCCCCGAAGATGGAGATCAAAAGGAGCAAAATGATATTGGCCATATCATGTCACTATTTGATTACATGTGATGTTTATCATGTTTATGCATCTTGTTTACTTAGAACGACGGTAGTAAATAAGATGATCCCTTACAACAATTTCAAGAAGTGTTCTCCCCTAACTGTGCACCGTTGCTAAAGTTCGTCGTTTCGAAGCACCACGTGATGATCGGGTGTGATAGATCCTTACGTTCACATACAACGGGTGTAAGACAGTTTTACACATGCAAAACACTTAGGGTTAACTTGACGAGCCTAGCATGTACAGACATGGCCTCGGAACACAGAGACCGAAAGGTCGAGCATGAGTCGTATAGTAGATACGATCAACATGAAGATGTTCACCGATGATGACTAGTCCGTCTCACGTGATGATCAGACACGGCCTAGTTGACTCGGATCATGTAATCACTTAGATGACTAGAGGGATGTCTATCTGAGTGGGAGTTCATAAGATGAACTTAATTATCCTGAACATAGTCAAAAGATCTTTGCAAATTATGTCGTAAGCTCGCGCTTTAGTTCCACTGTTTAGATATGTTCCTAGAGAAAATATAGTTGAAAGTTGACAATAGCGATTATGCGGACAATAGAAAGCTTATGTCCTTAATGCACCGCTCAGTGTGCTGAACCCCAAACGTCGTTTGTGGATGTTGCGAACATCAGACATGCACGTTTTGATAACTACGTGATAGTTCAGTTAAACGGTTTAGAGTTGAGGCACCAAAGACGTTTTCGAAACGTCGCGGAACATATGAGATGTTTCGAGGGCTGAAATTGAGATTTCAGGCTCGTGCCCACGTTAAGAGGTATGAGACCTCCGACGATTTTCTTAGCCTGCAAACTAAGGGAGAAAAGCTCAATCGTTGAGCTTGTGCTCAGGTTGTCTGAGTGCAACAATCACTTGAATCGAGTGGGAGTTGATCTTCCAGATGAGATAGTGATGTTTCTCCAAAGTCATTGCCACCAAGCTGCTAGAGCTTCGTGATGAACTATAACATATCAGGGATAGATATGATGATCCTTGAGGTATTCGCGATATTCAACACCTTGAAAGTAGAAATCAAGAAGGAGCATCAATTGTTGATGGTTGGTGAAACCACTAGTTTCAAGAAGGGCAAGGGCAAGAAGGGATACTTCATGAGACGACAAATCAGCTACTGCTCTAGTGAAGAAACCCAAGGTTGAACCCAAACCCGAGACTAAGTGCTTCTGTAATAAGGGGAACAACCACTGGAGCAGAATTACCCTAGGTACTTGGTAGATGAGAAGGTTGGCAAGGTCGATAGAAGTATATTGGATATACATTATGTTAATGTGTACTTTACTAGTACTCCTAGTAGCACCAGGGTATTAGATACCGGTTCGGTTGCTAAGTGTTAGTGACTTGAAATAAAAGGCTACGGAATAAACGGAGACTAGCTAAAGGTGAGCTGACGATATGTGTTGGAAGTGTTTCCAAGGTTGATGTGATCAAGCATCGCACGCTCCCTCTACCATCGAGATTTGGTGTTTGCGTTGAGCATAGACATAATTGGATTATGTCTATCGCAATACGGTTATTCATTTAAGGAGAATAATGGTTACTCTATTTATTTGAATAATACCTTCAATGGTCTTGCACCTAAAGGAATGGTTTATTGAATCTCGATTGTAGTGATACACATTTTCATGCCAAAAAGATATAAGATAGTAATGATAATACCACTTACTTGTGGCACTGCCATGAAAGTCATATTGGTGTAAAACGCATGAAGAAGCTCCATGTTGATGGATCTTTGGACTCACTCGTTTTGAAAAGTTTGAGACATGCGAACCACGTCTATTGGTGTATACGCATGAAGAAACTCCATGCAGATGGATCGTTTGGACTCGCTTGATTTTGAATCACTTGAGACATGCAAATCATACCACATGGGCAAGATGACTGAAAGCCTCGTTTTTCAGTAAAATGGAACAAGAAAGCAACTTGTTGGAAGTAATACATTTTGATGTGTGCAGTCCAATGAGTGCTGAGGCACGCAGTGGATATCATTGTGTTCTTACTTCACGGATGATTTGAGTATATTTACTTGATGAAACACAAGTCTGAATTATTGAATGGTTCAAGTAATTTCAGAGTGAAGTTGAAGATCATCGTGACAAGAGGATAAAATTTCTATGATATGATCATAGAGATGGGTATCTGAGTTACGAGCTTTGGCACGCAATTAAGACATTGTGGAAATTGTTTCATAATTAAATACCGCCTGGAACACCATAGTGTGATGGTGTGTCCGAACATCATAGTTGCACCCTATTGGATATGGTGCGTACCATGATGTCTCTTATCGAATTACCACTATCGTTCATGGGTTAGGCATTAGAGACAACCGCACTCACTTTAATGGGGCACCACGTAATTCCGTTGAGACGACACCGTTTGAACTATGGTTTGAGAAACCTAAGTTGTCGTTTCTTAAAAGTTTGGGGCTGCGATGCTTATGTGAAAAGTTTCAGGTTGATAAGCTTGAACCCAAAGCGGATAAAATGCATCTTCATAGGACACCCAAAACAGTTGGGTATACCTCCTAATTCAGATCCGAAAACAATAGGGATTGTTTCTTGAATCGGGTCCTTTCTCGAGGAAAAGTTTGTCTCGGAAAGTTGAGTGGGAGGATGGTGGAGACTTGATATGGTTATTGAACCGCCACTACAACTAGTGTGTAGCAGGGCACAGGAAGTTGTTCCTGTGGCACCTACACCAATTGAAGTAGAAGCTTATGATAGTGATCATGAAACTTCGGATCAAGTCACTACCGTACCACGTAGGATGACAAGGATGCGTACTACTTTAGAGTGGTACAGTAATCCTGTCTTGAAGGTCATGTTGCTAGACAACAATGAACCTACGAGCTATGGAGAAGCAATGGTGGGCCCAAATTCCGACAAATGGTTAGAAGCCATGAAATCCGAGATAGGATCCATGAATCAAAACAAAGCATGGACTTTGGTGGACTTCCCGATGATCGGCAAGCCATTGAGATAAATGGATCTTTAAGAAAAAGATGGACGTGGATGGTAATGTCACCGTCTATGAAGCTCGACTTGTGGCAAAGAGTTTTTTCACAAGTTCAAGGAGTTGACTACAATGAGATTTTCTCATTTGTAGCGATGCTTAAGTCCGTCGGAATCATGTTAGCATTAGCTGCATTTATGAAATCTAGCAGATGGATGTCAAAACGAGTTTCCTTACCAGTTTTCGTAAGGAAAGGTTGTATGTGATACAATCAGAAAATTTTTGTCGATCCTAAGGATGCTAAAAGGTATGCTAGCTCCAGCGATCCTTCCATGGACTGGAGTAAGCATCTCGGAGTTGGAATATGCACTTTGATAAGATGATCAAAGATTTTTGTTTATACAAAGTTTATGAGAAACTTGTATTTCCAAAGAAGTGAGTGGGAGCACTATAGAATTTCTGATGAGTATATGTTGTTGACATATTGTTGATCAGAAATGATGTAGAATTTCTGGAAAGCATATAGGGTTATTTTGAAAAATGTTTTTCAATGGAAAACCTGGATTAAGCTACTTGAACATTGAGCATCAAGATCTACGAGGATAGATCAAAAAAACGCTAAATGGTACTTTCAAAATGAGCACATACCTTGACATGATCTTGAAGGTGTTCAAGATGGATCAGTCAAAGAAGGAGTTCTTGCCTGAGTTGTAAGGTATGAAGTTAAGAGTTAAAGCTCTACCACGGCAGAAGAGAGAGAAAGGACGAATGTCGTCCCCTATGCTTCAGACATAGGCTCTATAGTATGATATGCTGTGTACCACACCGGAAGTGTGCCTTGCCATGAGTTAGTCAAGGGGTACAAGAATGATCCAGGAATGGATCATTGGACAACGGTCAAAATTGTCCTTGTAACAAATAAGGACATGTTGCTCGATTATGGAGGTGATAAAGAGTTCGGCGTAAAGGGTTACGTCGATGCAAGCTTTAACACCTATCCGAGTGACTTTGAGTAGCAAACCGGATACGTATAGTGGAGTAACCATTTGGAATAGCTCCAAGTGGAGCGTGGAAGCAGCATTTACAATATGACCTAGAGATTTGCGAAGTACATACGGATCTGAATGTTGCAGAACCGTTGACTAAAACCTCTCTTACAAGCAAAACATGATCAAACCCCAGAACTCATTGAGTCTTAATCACATGATGATGTGAACTAGTTTAGTGACACTAGTAAACTCTTTGGATGTTGGTCACATGGCAATGTGACCTGTGAGTGTTAATCACATGGCAATGTGAACTAGATTATTGACTCTAGTGCAAGTGGGAGACTGTTGGAAATATGCCCTAGAGGCAATAATAAATTGGTTATTATTATATTTCCTTGTTCATGATAATCGTTTATTATCCATGCTATAATTGTATTGATAGGAAACTCAGATACATGTGTGGATACATAGACAACACCATGTCCCTAGTAAGCCTCTAGTTGACTAGCTCGTTGATCAATAGATGGTTACGGTTTCCTATCCATGGACATCGGATGTCGTTGATAACAGGATCACATCATTAGGAGAATGATGTGATGGACAAGACCCAATCCTAAGCCTAGCACAAAGATCGTGTAGTTCGTATGCTAAATCTTTTCTAATGTCAAGTATCTTTTCCTTAGACCATGAGATTGTGCAACTCCCGGATACCGTAGGAATGCTTTGGGTGTATCAAACGTCACAACATAACTGGGTGGCTATAAAGGTGCACTACAGGTATCTCCGAAAGTGTCTGTTGGGTTGGCACGAATCGAGACTGGGATTTGTCACTCCGTGTAAACGGAGAGGTATCTCTGGGCCCACTCGGTAGGACATCATCATAATGTGCACAATGTGACCAAGGGGTTGATCACGGGATGATGTGTTAGGGAACGAGTAAAGAGACTTGCCGGTAACGAGATTGAACAAGGTATTGGTATACCGACGATCGAATCTCAGGCAAGTATAATACCGCTAGACAAAGGGAATTGTATACGGGATCGATTGAGTCCTTGACATCGTGGTTCATCCGATGAGATCATCGTGGAACATGTGGGAGCCAACATGGGTATCCAGATCCCGCTGTTGGTTATTGACCGGAGAACGTCTCGGTCATGTCTACATGTCTCCCGAACCCGTAGGGTCTACACACTTAAGGTTCGATGACGCTAGGGTTATAAAGGAAGTTTATATGTGGTTACCGAATGTTGTTCGGAGTCCCGGATGAGATCCCAGACGTCACGAGGAGTTCTGGAATGGTCCGGAGGTAAAGATTTATATATGGGAAGTCCCATTTTGGCCACCGGAAAATGTTCGGGATTTTTCGGTATTGTACCGGGAAGGTTCTAGAAGGTTCCGGAGTGGGGACCACCTGCATGGGGGACCCACATGAACGTGGGTAGTGGGGTCAAGGCCCCACACCCCTGGTCAAGGCGCACCAAGATCCCCCCTTAGAAGGAATAAGATCATATCCCGAAGGGATAAGATCGAGATCCCTAAAAAAGGGGGATAACAATCGGTGGGGAAGGAAATGATGGGATTTCTTTCCTCCCACCTTGGCCAACGCCCCAATGGACTTGGAGGGCAAGAAACCAGCCCCTCCACCCCTATATATAGTGGGGAGGCGCATGTGAGCTACACACGAAGTTCTGGCGCAGCCCTCCCCCTCTCCCAAGTCCTCCTCCTCTCCCGCGGTGCTTGGCGAAGCCCTGCAGGATTGCCACGCTCCTCCACCACCACCACGCCATCGTGCTGCTGCTGGATGGAGTCTTCCTCAACCTCTCCCTCTCTCCTTGCTGGATCAAGGCATGGGAGACGTCACCGAGCTGTACGTGTGTTGAACGCGGAGGTGTCGTCCGTTCGGCACTAGGATCTCCGGTGATTTGGATCACGACGAGTACGACTCCTTCAACCCCGTTCTCTTGAACGCTTCCGCTTAGCGATCTACAAGGGTATGTAGATGCACTCTCCTTCCCCTCGTTGCTAGTCTCTCCATAGATAGATCTTGGTGACACGTAGGAAAATTTTGAATTTCTGCTACGTTCCCCAACATAAAGTAAGCGGATGCAATTTAACCAAATTGGAAGCAATACAAGCTAGACACCATATGCACCATGCAACCACATTTGACAGCGCGAAGTTAAAGCAACCACCTGGGATGGTTGTGTGTGGCAATTGAGATCATAAACTGCAGAGCTACGTTTACTGTCTCCAACTGCTGACACTGCACCCATTAGAGCGCTGAAACGCTTAGTGCTTATCTTCGAATTACACTAGAGCGACTTCTATCTTTTCTTTTCTGCATTCATTAACACTGTGTCAGAGGCTGAAATACCCATGCATAAAAAAACAATAGTGTGAGTATGGGTGAAGTGTGTGCACAATTTGTACAGTGTAAAGGTAGCAGATAGCAGGTCGGTGAGAAATAAATGACGGGAGACATATGATAGCTCTACAACATGCATGACACACTAAATTACTACAAGATTCTATGAAGATAATAGTCGACTGAAAGCAAATAGGTTAGTCCATTTTTTCTGCACCGTCTGATGTACAAAGAACGGGCAGATCGCCTTCATCTACCTCTAGCCAGTCAGTGTTGACGATCTTCCTCGAAACGCCAGTGACCATCGGCCCAGTATTCCTCCCCTGCCTGCGCCCTCCCCTCGACCTCACGGCACCGCCGTGCTTGGCACCTCCCCCCAGCCATCCATTCAGGCCTCGCCGATTTACAGATCGGGCGCAAGTAGCTCCTGCGCCCCACACCCCTATGATAGACACTGACGCGCCGCTTCCCCAGGGAACAGGCGGACTACGTTCTTCGCACGCCTAAGCGGGTGCTACTTCTTTTAATTGCGGTTCGGCTGACCCTGAATTGAAATCCAGGCGGGCTACTGACCTCTAGCAAAGGTGAAATAGTAAAAGGGAGGAAACCTTGTGCATTTAGTATCACGAAGAAGATGCAGTAAGAAGCGCTCAACTAGTTTCTTTCGTGGGATGAATACGGTGTGAGCGGAGATGTAAGATTTGCACGAACAAGGGAAGAGGAGTACCTCTTTCTGCTGGCAGTGTTGTGTCCTCCTTTTGTTTTTTCGATGATCTTCTTGTTGTTCGCCAGAAACCAGAAGTTGTGGAGGACGGTGCAGCCTTGGACGAACCCACGGCCAAGTTGTTGAGTGTGGTGCGGTGGGCGTCTGTCGGCGGCGGGGAAGCAGATCCGAGGCGGCGAACGACGGCCTAGCGGGAACAGCTCCGGTGTGGTGGACGGTTGCGACAGTGGAGCCGCAGTAGTTAGGCGCAAGACGACATGGTCGGAGTGGTTCTGGTACGGTGCACGTCGGCATCGGCGTCGTGGAGGCAGCTCTGCCTCGGCTTCAACTGCTAAGTCCTTGAGGGCGTTGCGGTTGCGGTTGCGTTGGACGACGACATCGAGGTACCGGCTCCGGCGTGATGGAGGAGGGCGGCGGTGGATTGGCCGCTATGGGGTGGAGGACGGAGGAGGCTGGGGTTTCGCGACTGGTGGAGAGGGTGTTTTCGCGCCCACGGAGTATGAATGGGGAAACGGAGGGAGGCGGGGAACTAAGGGGGAACAATGTTCCGGTTTGAGACGCGCTTGTTTGAAATTTGGTGAAAGTTACAAACTTTGCCCCCATCTAAAATATCAGACATATTGCGGGTTGGGGGTAGGACAGTCATGTCAGGTGTCCCAAATGTGGGCGGGATAGATTTCGGCCGAGCGCATGGGTGTTAGGCGCCCACGGCGTATGAGTGCTTCTCGGAGGCGGTTGAGACTGGCGTCTTGGTGAAGTTACAAACCTACCCCGGTTTAGACCTTTGGACGTCGGGCCGATAGGCTACACGGGCTAGAGTCAGGACAGTAATTTCCTACCACCAAACATTAGTCTCGCGCGGTTTCGGGTGACCAGAGGCCTATTTGGCGCTTCGTTCAATATTTGGGAGCAGAAGCATTAACGTTTTCGGTTCTCTTGAATTGAACTTTCAGGATTTGTCAAACTTCACAAATCTTTACTCTTGAAAATCCTAAAGCTACGATTATTTTGGAATGGAGGGGGTACATTTGAATATACATTGTACACGAGTATATATTAAAAAATATGCAACTTACCTCAGTTCATGCATGGTTCCAGATATAATCTCCTTGGTTGCAAAAAAAGTTAGATATGCGTATGAATATATATAGCATGTTCAAACTCACAACAAAGATTGATGCCCCCTTTTACATCTGATTTACAAATGCCATTATCTCGGGTTCAAATAGATGAATGCACTTCCTATGAATTCGAATCTTCGAAACCCCCTTTATGTTGAATTCGACATGTATTCTATTTCGTAGCTAGCAATTTGGAATGTATCCATGCAAGTGACAAATGTATAAAGTGCTTCACACTAACAACATGGAGTGCACTAATTAATGTTTATATATGAATTGCAAAAGCATCCATTGCCTGTATTTCAAACCGCTCTCACTCTATGGATCGATAATATGAAATAAACACATGCACATGCTAGAATTCAATAGAGTATGGGTGTCTGATAGACCGATTTTCGTCCATACGCAATTTGCAAAATTCATGATCTCATCCAAAAATAATAATGCCATTTATATTTTAATTTAATGCGTAGAACCGCCTTTTACACGTAGATGCACTATGCCTCGCCCGTTCTCACAAACGCGTTATATATCTCTCTATCTAACGCATAAGTGCACACACTTTATATGCATCGGCATTTCTCTTTCACACATGCTCACAATCTCTCTCAGGGTGTCGGGGTGTCTCACGCACATGCTCTCTCTGTTTCTCTCTCTCTCTCTTTCTGACTACTATGTACCACTCTTTTCACTAATCTCAGTTGGAAAACACTATTTCTCTCACATGCATATATACACACGCACGGTCTCTACTAGCCCTCTATACGCACATATATGTGCCTACGTGTCTCCCGCACGCACATTATCTTTAGGCCTCTCTCGCACACATTGCCCCCCCGACACACCTCTCTCTTAGTAGTTGGCAGATATGATTTCATCATATCATTCGGTAGGATATCCCTGGCTGTTAGGCTGGATGGTAATACGAGGCAAAGTTTTACCCTAGTTCGGATCGGACCCTTGCAGTTGAAGAAAGAGCCTACTCCTGGTACTGTATATTAGTGATAGGGGTGTGTACAAAGTACACGTGAATACCAGGCATTGTGCGTGTGTGTATACTATCGACGAACTAGCCCCCAAGCTTGTATAACATACTAAGGGCCTAGGGTTACAAATCATATATAGTCGGCTTATCACCAGTGGGGATAGAGTCCTCCGCGACTCTGGTAGCTTCGTGTTGTACGCCGAGTCCTCCACATGGGTCTTCGTATAACACGTCTCGGTCCAACCTATATGTGGCGCAGGATGGAACCGACCCATGAGTCTTCATGTTGACCCACCACAACTAGAAATGATGTGCCCACCACACCACACACGCAATCGGCCACTAAGAAAATAAGCATATACAATAGTACAACGGTATCTAGCTCACGATACGTCTCCATATTTTGTTGATGACACTGACGGACTTTGCATTTGATGCGTGCTCCGTATTTTGTTGACGACACTTACGGTCATTGTATTTGAAGCGAAAGCACGATATGGTCACTGGACTTCAGAATAAGCTCATCACGGTCACCACATACATTTTGTCGTGCTAACCAACATGTGGTTGGATGGTTAGGAGGACAGTGGTTTCTCGAGCCCACCAAGGTTAAAGTCCCGGTGCTCGCATTTATCTTGTGTTAATTTCAGTATTTTCCGGCGATGTACGTTCAGTGGGAGGAGACGTTCCACTCGACTACGAGGCACCTATGGTGACTTCGTAAAATCTCAAGATCATATATGCTGGCCCACTCTCTCGAAGGTGCTCATAGGGGTAGGGTTCGCGTGTGTGCGCTTATAGCGGTGAGTGCTTGCGCGTATATATGAGCCCTTGCGTCTGTACCGTGTTAAACAAATACATATCATGATTATACGGTCACTGGCTCACCCGTACAACTCCGTATTTTGTTGATGACACAATCAATTGACCAGTCAAACGTTCCACGCGGCGCAACTAGTGTTGCACCATCGGGGCGCGTAACCGTGGGGCCCACCTGTCAGCCCGTATATGAAAGAAAGAAATGGTAGTTTGAGTCTGTACTGTGTTAATAAAATAGGAGTACATTTTAGGGTGATCATACGGTCACTGGCTCACCATACAGCTCCGTAATTTGTTGATAACACGATCAATTGACCAGTCAAACGGTCCACATTCAGCAGCGCACATTACCATAGGGCCCACCCGTCAGCGCGTATATGAAGGACAGAAATGGTAATAAATTAGTGGTCGGTGGGTATTCGAAGTCGTGAGACCTCTGGTTGGCAGTCGCCGGTGGTTGGGGGGGGCGTTGATTGGGCGGTGGGGTGGGGAACGCCGGAGAAAAAGCTCGGCGCGGGGGGTGGGGGGCTAGAGGGATGGCCGGTGCGGCGGCGGACCGGCGGTGGGGGTGGTTCGGGAGGGCGAGGCGGCGTGGCGGCCCGGGCCAGTCGCGGGCGGCGGGGGCTGGCGGTTCGGCCGGTGGTGGCTGGCGGCTCAGGGGGGTGGAGTTTGATGATAAACTGGAGGCCCTTGATTTCGTATCCAACGGCTGGAAAATCTAATGACCAGAGATGAAAAAGTTAGTCGACTGACGTGTAGCCTCACCCCGCACGTACACATGCACGCACGCAAGACACGCACGCATGCAGGCGTGCAACACTGACACGTACACACGCACGCATGCTGGTGTGCAACACTAACACGTACACATGCACTCATAAACACACGCACGTACGCACCCATGCATGCAACACTGAAACGTACCCTTGCACGCACGCAACACTCGCACGCCTACATGCACACATCACACGACGCAAGACAGACGCTCAACCTATACGTGCATGCACCCTTTGTTAAGGACATGGATTGTTACGAGTATTAATCAATCTTATTTGTGATAAGCAGAACATTGATGTTTGCAGCGGTCTTTATGAATCTCAACGTATCGAACGGGCTATCAACATAGTAGGCTTATCTACATGAAAAGGTGACGTCACACTCAATGAACAATCATCGGTTTATGAAATGCCCGCTTCTGACCGCCCTGGCCCCCCAAAGGTTCCTCTGCTATGCGCTGCCTGCGTTGGGTCACTGACATGCAGGCCATGCACCCAAGGAGCCCACACGTCAGTGGAAGAACGACGCGGTGTCCTAGGTCAGAGTCGAGGGCGCCACTCGCGGCACGCCCGGCTGACACGCCTCCGTGCCGCATTCAAACGCCTCCATGAAACCCGCCCGTGTGGAAGCCGAGAAACCCACTCTGGACACACGTCCGTTCATGACCGGGCCGGCATTAAATGCAACGCCGGCTGAGCTCCTCCCGTCCGCCATCTATTTAATCTCCTATTTAAATGAGGCCAAACGCCGGCCAAGAATCGCACACCTCCGCCGCTCCCCTATCTCTCCACCATTTTGTCCACTCTTACAATGGCTTACGAAGAGTAGTTATTCCGCATCCAAGCCGGCTGGGTAGCCCGCCGGATACGAGCTATGCAGCTCGCTGATCCACCTCCCTCCCCTCGCCCGACGGAGCCAGTTGCCGCCCCAAGCCGGCGCACGGTTCAGCAACTCACCGCTCCAGGCCAGCTCGATGAGGAGCGGTGCACGGGCGTCGTTGCTGCCGTCCATGCCGCCGCCTCATACCGCGTCTCCCGTTTCTGTGGCCGAGACTCCCATGCCGGCGGCCGCGCCATGCAAGCAGCGACAGAAGCCGGGTGCGCGGAGAGTGACGAGTGGGTGGCCAGCGCCTCTGCGTCCGCCGCCATCATCGAGGAGAAGTAGAACACGGGAGGCCGCCGCCGCTTGGGTCCCATGAAGACCACCGCGGAGGCGATGCCGGCGTACACAGCAGGTGTCTTGCCAGATCCTTTTGTTGCGAGGACCTTCATCGACCCCGCATGGGCTCCACGGAAGAGGGCAATGTTAGGATGAACTCGAGCCGGTGCCGGCCATGGCAAAGTAGTGGCCGGTGATGAACTCGAACCGGTGTCGGCTACCATCGTCTTCGGCACTAGCCAATGATATCAGTTGAGCAGTGGGGAAGCGAGCCATCCTTTGCGCTGAAGCATATACCTCCGGGGCTCCCGGCAGTCCGGTGATCGTGCTGCCGGACATGAGGAACACAAATCGATCGGCGGGCGACCATTTAGGCCAGGTATTATATACCTGTGCTGTCCAGAACTAGCACCGCGTAGTTCATTTGAATGTAATGAAATCCGTCATGTTTGTATGAAAATCCGGTATTTATATGATTTCCGTCGTTGTTTATATGAAATATCAGTTTGTCTACGTGTTTGCGTGAATTTCGTCCGGTTGGTTGAGTTGCTGTCATAATGTGTGCGGCTACGGTTGGATGGCGTAATTTGCGGGTCGCCGGTCGGTCTGCGGGCGGCTCAGGCGGCGTTGTGGGACAAAAAAACACAGCTCGTGCGAGCTCGTCTCCAACGTGCGCGCTGGAGGATGCATGACAGCATGAGCACCCGAGCCATTCCTCGTTCATCGGTGGCAAAGGCACCGGTGGACAAAAGGGTCGCCAATATTTTGGCTACCCCGGGCAAGATCCAAACAGCCCCTCCCAACAGATTCAAATCCCTCGTTCGCCGTGGAATTTTGCCATGTGTTGTTTTCATGGACTAGCAAGATGCCCGTGCATTGCACGGAACATCAAGATGCATTTTTTTACAAACTCCCGCATGCATGCAAGGGATAATTAATGTCCTCCTTTGCTAGTACCACGAGGCAAACACCATTAATATTGCATCGATTAGTGTTAGTGGCCTTGTATATCTGCAAATTGTAATTTTGATAGTGGCCCCTTGTATATAAAAATGGAGGGAGAAAGATGAGAGATAAGGTGAGGAGGAGTGGGGCGTGGTGGTGACTGGTGGTCGGACTGGGCGGAGGCATGGGGATGGACGGCGCATTATGTCTAGGTTTGTATCTCTCTCACACACACCCACGTAGGTGGGGGACGTGCACGAAGAGAAGAGGTGCACGCACGGCGCACGTACTCCCGTCTCTTTCCCAACCACACCCGCGCGGGTACACGGTGGAGCTCATTTCTGTACGAAAAAGGCAGCCCACGTGGTAATTTGGCACGTGTACTGGTTGTCCACTTGGTGGAGGGAGGATCGTCTACCACGGGTGAACAAACAAATTGCGACTTGACGCGTTATGTTAAATTAAAAAAGAGGCAAACCATGTGGGGCCTACCTTAGAGGCAAGGCTCTATACACTGGAGTACTTTTGATGTGTCCCGTCAACTCGCAGAACGAGGAGAAGCTTGCTTAGTACGCCGTCTCCCCCGCCCACGGGCGCGGTGGCTCGCAGGATGAGGTGAAGCTTGCTTACGAGTAGTAGTAGTAGTACTACTACTACTGTACGCCTTTACGCCCGCTCCCTCGCCCACGCGCGCGGTGGCTCGCAGCACGAGGAGAAAATTTTACTACTCCCTCCGTTTACTCCTCGTCCCTACTACGTACTTTGGTTAGTACTCCCTCCATTTACTTATACAAGGCCACTATAAAAAATACATTTTGCATCTATACAAGGCCACAAATAGTAATCGAGACAAAAGTTACTACTCCCTCCTTTCCAGTTTATGGCTCAATTTCAAAATCTCTCCAACCAAGGTAGACGGTGAGTGGTCGAATTAATTTCGTAGTTTGCACAAGTAATTAGTACGCTCGTTTTTCTCAAGAAGTTATGTTTACCGAGGCATTAATTAGAACGAATGCATGAATGACCACTAAATTTCCATGAACTTGTACATGCATTGGTTAGTTTCCTCTTGACACTGCTTGCGTCGGGTGATCTAACGCACCTCGAAATCCAACATGTAATGGTACTACTACTAGTATAGTAGAATTGAGACTTATCAAACGGAAAAACGAATGTTTTTTAGATGAGCCCTATAAACCCTAGTGGGTACGTACTCCGTAAAAACAGATTTTTCCAAAACTAAGTCGCTCCCTTTCATGAATTCTGTAGTATACTCCTCCGTCGACGCTCCCTTTCATGAATTCTGTACTTCCTGTCGCCGACATGTGGGACATATAGCAACCGGGTCGACGTGTCAAGCACCAAATAACAGTGCAGAACAGCAGGGGGACGCACCCCACTCGTACCGGCCCAGTAGTAGTAATGAGCAATGAGACGTCAAATCACAATGCCGCACCTTCCCAGACGGACGAAGCAACCATTATTTCACACTTCGGTTCGCCATCATCTCAAACCACGTAGTATTGCTTCTGCCTCAAGAGGGACACGCGCATCGCCTTGGTACATCATGACACGTGGGACCGCATGACAGGCCATGCTCCCCCGCCGATCGCTCGGTAAAATCACCTCATTTTTACTATACTTCCTCCGTATCGGTTTACTACATGGCATGCACGTCGTTCTAGGTTGAGAATTTAACTGGCTATATATGTGATGAACAGTACTCTAGCCTTTTAAAAAATGTATACTTTTGTACAGTAGTACTATCGATGGATTGCGCCATGGAGCAAAAATTGAAATTAAAAAAAGGTGGTACATATAGAGAGCGCTCGTCGCCAAATTATGCATATAGTACTATTAAAAAAGCTAGTACGTGCTTAATTGGGGTGCTAAATTCTATTAAAGAAATACTAGTAGTATGTACATACTGAAGAGTTAAAGTAACGAGAAGAAACATAACATAGTTCTGCTGGGGGCTCAGCACAACACACCCCTCAAATTAAACTAAGCACACCTGAAATTAAACTATGCAACTAATCCGGTAGACACTGCATTAGAGTTAGAACCACCATGAGCAACGACACTGCCACCTTACTCCGGAGTCCTCGTCCACATCGTCGACTTCGTCCTTGTCCCTCTTCCTCTTGGCCGATACTTCTTTGCTTGAACCTCACACTTGGCTCTTGCTCTTCATCCAACCCTTGTAGATATTGAAACAAAGGTAGCCATCCATTGCAGTGTAGTGGATGTGGTCTATATCTAATACATTCCACTGCCATGCATGACGATGAAACGTGTAATGAGGTTTCTCTAGTTTACGGTACGAAGGATGAACCATGGCTCCTGCCAGGGTCAGCATTGAAGGCTGACGAGAGGGCAGCAGCCGATTCTTCTGGAGGTCGAAGGGGTTGCCTACAACGAGGCCTATCCCGACCCAGGACTTCTTTGTCGTTCTTAAAGTCTATAGTAACGAATTTCACTGTTTTGTCCTCACTCAACGTCGGCATGTCATATGTGGTAGACACGGCAAGTGTTATGTACGCAAACCTGGATCACGGCGGGCTTCTTCCTCTCTTCGTCCTTTAGAACCTTCTCTCGTCCCAGGACTGTGGTGTACTCAACATCTAGCCCAGCGACCCACTCGTCATATGAGTTTTCGAACATGCGTCTGAAGCGAGAAAGACATCCTTTCACCGTCGCGGAAGAACGGGTGTAGATGACGTCGAACTCATCGCCGGTGATGGTTCTAACCTTGTACTCACCACCGATCGTGGAGATTTGGGACGCCATGGATTTGGGAGGAGGGTTAGGATTAGTGGAACTGCCGTAATGTGAATGGATGGGACGAGTAGGAGTGAACCGCCGTAGTATTGCAGGACGTGCGGGGACGAGTAGGAGCGAACTGCCAGCGTGCGAATGGCAGGGTAGTGGCTTTCCATTCTCCCATGATACGGGCTTCCGAGAGCCCTTGGATCTGAGATCGAACGGTTGCATGGCGTGATTCTAGACCTATGGGTGAATATCCTATCCTGGAGGGTTATTCTGCAAATTTTCAGCAACTTAGCATGCGACCGTTTGATCTCAGATCCAAGGGCTGCCAGCAGCCCGTATCATGGTCGCGCCTACCACGACCGTCGCGTCGCTCGCGCGGTCGCGCCCTTGGAGATTTAACACGGTGCGTTAGGCTATCTGATGTTGGCATGTCATACATAGTCATCACTTAGTCACTCATACTACAACAAGGTTGGCTATAAGGTTGGCTATAAGTGTATTTTTTTACTCCTCTCTATCTCTTTCTTCGTACTCCCTCCGTCCCATAATATAAGAACGTTTTTGACACTAGTGTAGTGCCAAAAACGTTCTTATATTATGGGACACAGGGAGTACTAGTATTTATTGCATTTGCCAAGGAGTGACCTCTTCCAATGAAATGGTGTTGCTAAGTTTGCTTCATTTAATTAGCTATAGACTCAAAATTGTCTTTTCACCTAGGTACACGCGCTTAGCACCGTTTCTTCCTTGGGTCACCAAACTAGTCTCTCTCTTCTTGATTAACTTGCCACATCAGACTTTATGCCTATGTGGCAAGCTTAAGCACCTGTAGGAGCAAGTAAAAGTAAGTACAATAGTGCGCTTTACATGGCATTTTTGCATATGTGGAGGAAAGAGAGGCAAGGAAAAAGTGGAGAAGTGGGCTCTCATGCAAGAGCCAGCCTCTACTACATGGTGGAGCATTGGGAGAGGCACCTGTATGGAGGTGGTCAGGAATCGGGAGACTCACGCCGGTCGTAGCGCCGCAGTTAAAATGATAATGGCAAGTCAAATCACGGGGCCCCACCTGTCCAGCAGTAACTCGCTGTCAAATCACACAGCCCTACGTTTGCAGCAGCCTACTCCCTCGTCTTCTCGCGTCTCTGTCGAACCGACTAGGCGGAACTGCCCCGCCTACCGCGCAGGAAAAGCCCCGCCCTCGACTTTTAAATACAACTACATCCGCTTAAGAATCCAATGATATACTTTTTGTGACATAGTAACTCATATTTAGTTAGTCAAATGGATGACCTAGAACTACGTGCAGGCCCTATAAACCGAGACGCCTAAAAATAAAAAACCGAGACGGAGAGGGTAGTTCAGCACGTATCTTTTTAGATCAATATAGTCGGGATTCACCAAGGAGCAAAACCAAGTGGTAGGCTGCTCCTGTCGTGTTGGCGTAGCAACTCAAGCAGGGTCAGTCCGCACACGAAATGGCGACACACTTAACAGGACCCCTTTGGCCGACATGTGGCTCATCCACCGTCTTGTTCCACGTGCGATGCACCAAATTACAGTTCGGAGCAGCGGTTGGAATTGGAGGCACCCCGGTCGTAGCGCCGCAGTAGTAGAAAATGAGCGATGAGGGGTCAAATCACAAAGCCCCACCTTTCCCGCATTAAGCTGGACGGACGAAGCAACCATCATTTCACTCTAGGGCGCAAGAGCATAAAGAAAAGAGAAAACAATGATGCGTGCGGCAGCTACCTAGGGCACCCTAGGGTAGGGGTCTCCACTACAGATCCTTTTTTTGAAAGCGCCTCCACTACAAATCGGCTTCTCCCTCGTCCTCTTGAAGAAAACCGATGATGAGTGCGGCGGTAGGGTTTGTAGGAGTACTACGGCGTGCGGGGCCACGTCGTAGTAAACGGGTTCGAGTCGACGCCTTAAATATGTGTGGGCCGCTTGGTTTTACGGGAACGAGGCAGCATTTTGGGTTCGGGGACCAGTGGAGATATAGTACGTACAAAAAATTGTGGACGTAGGTTCGACCGAAAGGCAATGATGCATGGGCCCTGCATTTTGATATACCCGGGGCCGCGTGAAATTTGCTACTCTACTCAAAACTAGTAAGGTACACATGTATTGAACGCATGAGATTTCGAAACCAAATTATGAATAAATACACACTATAGCATGTAAAGCTTTGAGTCATACATGCATGATGTAGATGTTCGTTTAGTTCTTATAGTTCATCTCATTCAAAATCAATTAGTTTTATAAAAATGTTAAGATTCATGGGGTTGTGCATTGTAAATCATAAAGTAAAAAACAAATAATGGCAATTCATTTAGAAAAAAATAATCAATTATGATACAAAAGATTCTAGAAGAAAGGAGAAGTGCTTGTGTTTTGAGGTTTGTGCATTATGCTTAAGTTCAACCATGGAGTCTTCTAAATTGTACATGTGGCAGATCTGGTGGAATGTTGATGATATCCAACGGCCAATAGTGCTTGGATTTGCCTATCTCTGCACTATCAGATTAGCTTCATCCAGCGACCATCTTTCAAAGTTATTGGCACACTATATAGTTCTTGTGCCATAGTTGCATGTTTTGGAAAAAAGCTACTAGTGGGTTGTACTGTCTATTTAGGAATAGAAGATGTATACATGGAAGTTGTAGGGAAAGAGATGACATGGAGCATCTCAATTCCTATGAGTAGGGACTGGAAAAGAGATGTCATTTGGTTCACATCATAGGAACTTTTCTATTGAATCTAGAGATGACATGTATCTCAATTCATATGAGGAGGGATTAGAAAAGAGATGTAATTTGGTTCATATCATAGGAACTTTTCTATTGAATATACGGTAATGTTTATTTTCCTTTGAAATTAACGGAGTATAGGAATCCATTCATATGAACCAAGTGGCTCTAAAGCTATAAAAATGATACCATGTTTATTTCCTTTGAAATGTGGAGTATATGAATCTATTCCTATGAACCAATTGGCTCTAAAGGAAAAAATCCTATAAAAATCATATCATATAGAGTTCCTATGATATTCCTCAACACTAAAGGATGGTTGAAATTGCTGCAGGTGATACGATGGTCTTTGTTTGTAGACTCCTCACCCATCTTTATAGTTACCTCTCGAAGATGAATGAAATGATATATATATACAGGGTATTCTACATGTGCAATTTGGTACACGAAAACTCGGTAAAAGTTTGTGAGGTTCAAATTTTCAATATAAGCTATATGCACTGCATTTCGGAATGGAGGGAGCATACGGTAGTTGCTAACACTCACGTGGAAGATTTGTATGTAGGAGGAGTGGCTGTTCTGTTAAATGACATGGCAAAACTAACGCTGTCGGATGCCGATCTAACGGTTCTTACGGTGTTCGTCTAGAAAAGGCTTGTGGCGAATGCTTGTCGGATAATGATTTACGGACACATGCATTGCATTAATACGTGCCCCCCTCTCTCACACACACACGCACCCTCACGAGTCACGACTCTCCCGAGTCCTCTCACAGACTCGCACGTCGCACCCACCGTCAATCTGCAGGTAGACATCACGCACATATGTGCTCTTCACACCCTACCCTCATAACTTGTAGAAAACAAAAGGCGTCGCGCACATTTTATTTTAGCTCACACGTCACACACTTATACTATTACTCTTGCGGCGAACATTCTTTGGACATAGTATATTGTACTCTCACGAAGAGAAGCGGTGCACGCACGCACTAGTTCTCTCACACCCACTCGCGGGTACACGTAGGAGCGCATTTTCTTGAAGCTAGTACAACAAAATCACTCCACTATATATAAAAGCAGGAGCCTTAGCGCTTGCTTTACTAGGGTTCCTCTCGTTCACTCTCTCATGCTCTCCAGATCTAAGCAAGACATAGGTGGCCACATTCTCTCTCAGCTCACGGCTGGTCACAAATCCGGCCGGACAACCTCGATCGGGGCAGGGGTGTAGGTGCATCGTTCACGCTGTCGTCGGCGGCGAGGGAGGAGACCAATGGCTGCCCGCGTGTCCCGATCGGCGGCCATGCCGTTCTCTCCGAGAGAGCGCCGACTTGGGAGGGCCTCCGACCCCTTCTTCCTCCCTGTGGTATTGTGGTGAATATGCGGCCTCCCGACGCCGTCTTTGCCACATGCCGACGACCCTCGTTGCCGTCGTCTAACCACCTGTCTTCAAGGTATCCCTACATTGGTAGTAACTAAGGTAGAATGACCAACACAATCTAAAAGAAGCTGATTCGTACGTTTTACTTCTTGATTGCAGTGCAGGGACGAGTGAAAACAACTGCATCCTAGTCCGGAATGCACCTTCTACCAGTTCATCCATGGACCGAGGACTAGCTGGCACGGCCGCACCGCAGTTTTTTGGACAGATGCGCGGACAAGAGGCAGTGTGGTCTGCTTATTTCTGCAAATAGCGGTCCTTAAATTTAGTGAAATGCACAAGAATTTCACCTGGCCAGTACACTACATGGTTCAGTTCAGCATTCCAGCTGAGACCACAATTATAATTGGTTATTCTGGAATGAGAGAACCTAACCCTGGATGGTGGCAACAAGAAAAAACAAGAGTGAACTCCAGGAAATTTAAGCCTGCCGGGAGGCCCTTTGCTCAGAGAAGCCTTGCTTGTTTTTTCCTGATTTGTAAACCTTCTCACAACTTTGTCTTTTGTTGTGAACTAGTATATGTTTGTTATGTTCTATGAATCATTGATATGTATAAAATTGCTTAACTTGTGCTTTTCAAGTTTTTTATGAAGACAAGTTTAATGTGAGTGTTCCACATGAGCGCTGGCTAGTGTGTGAATGTTTGGAATTTAATACATTGTGGCCTCAGTTAACTGCATGAACCACTGTAACAAGATACATAGTTGCTTATATGTCAGACAACAGATTGTTGATTGTTAGCTGGTCGATAGCCTAGTGTTGAAGCAAGCTGAGCCAATGTGCCGTGTTTTGCACAACTGCTTACAGGTGGGGTAGCACCAACAGTGTTTACAAGTACTTATGTATACGTTAGCGCACAGTTCTCGAACGAGTGCTCTATTTCATGAAAACACACACTGCTCGTATGATAAACCGTGACAACTTATGTCTTACCATGCCATATTCATGAAAAAACTAGTGAGGATGCATCTGTTTCGGCAACAATTATGATGGTTCTCACATGATTCACGGGCACACAAAAGTAGCAGCAGTTCCCATAGACGGATTCAAACAGAGTACTAGCCCCAGAGGGGTCAATAACAGTCAAGGTTCGGATAATTACAAACAATCCAAACTACTATTAAACACTAGATGGGGCAACTATTTCATGCCTCGATCTAATTTGGGCTGGACACAAGACGAACCTTTCCATGAACATCATCGAGGACGTCCCGCAGCAGCTCAATCCTGTGAACCTTCATGAAGACAACCTTGTGGCCTTGCCACTGATAAACTTGTTTGTGGAGGCATGCCACATCATCTTCCTGTGTAAGCTTGACAAGAACAGTATGCCTCACAAACGAAGGAGTAGCTTTGAACTTCTTGTGCTTCAGTACACCCTGGACAACACGCCTGACAACAGTGAGGCTGGAATACAACTCTTCATTGGTATAACCGCAAATGGCTTCCAGGATCCAACAGCCTAAGAACTCTGTTTTCCCAGTGCGTATATTCAGGTCATCCGCCTCATAGCGAGTGACATGTACAACCACACAATCCTTGTCTGCATCAGGGCTCTAATTGAAACAGAAACAAATTTTGAATTACTTTTCAGTAAAAGGAACACAAGTTATTTAAACCACTATGTATAGCATGGCATCGAAGCTAATAAAATTTTGCATTATTAATCACCACATACTTAGATGAAAAACCACAATCGAGATCGGAAAAGAAGAAAATCACCTTGGGCAGCTCAACGGGGGGGGGGGGGGCACATCCTCGAAGGGGGAAAACTGCTCCTGCAGTGCCACGGGGGCTGTAACCTCAAACGGGGCGTTGACCATCTCAGTAGTGGCCGTGAGCGTATCTAGGGCCGGCTCAGTGGCTGCCTCCATCTTCTTGGATCTCTCTGTCTCGTGGGGATCAGCCTCCCGCGTCTGCTCCAATATCGGTAGATCTTTTCCTGGTTCTCCATGGTCCATCATGAAACTGACGAATACTAGGGGACCACTGAAAGGAAAACACAATCGCAATGACAATGAAACAAAAAAGAGGGTGAGGATCGGTTACTGCTTTGCGAAAGTTCTTTTTTTTCTCTAAACAAAATATACCAACATCACGGATCCGCTTACCTTCCCTTCGTTGGGAGAGAAGAACAGTGGCAGATGTGAGTGTTGCCTTTCTTGAAGACGGTGAGGGAGAAGGGGATGTAGCGAAGAGTGAAATGATGGTTGCTTCGTCCGTCAAACTTAGACTGCGGGGAGGTGGGGTTTTGTGATACGATGGCTCGTTACTGCCGCGCTACGACCGGGGTGACTCTCCGCCTGCATACTGCCTTCTAATTTGGTGGATGGCATTTGGGCCCGTGCGCTGCATGGCCCGCATGTCGGTGAACAAAGTATAAAGGCATTCGGTAAAGGGAGATGTTTCAGTGACCTAGGAGGAGCCAGAAGTGGTAGAGTGTCTCCACTGTACTAGTAGTAATTGTTTTTCTGGGTAGGTGTAGAGTGTCTCCACTGTACTAGTAGTAATTGTTTCTCTGGGTCCAAGACAAAACAGCCCATCCACACTAGTAAATAGTAAAATCAATTCAAAAGCCCATATATTTACTGAATGAGAGGCGCTACCCACACCCAGCACACCGCCCCCACCCCAGAAAAACCTGGGTGCTCTTCTTCCTCCTCGCTCCCACCCACCTCACGTCAGCTCGCTCTACTCGTACCCCCAAATTCCTCACCTCACTCCTACAGAAAACTCCAGCTCCCCTTCTTCCTCACTCCTACAGAAAACCCCCAGCTCCCCTTCTTCTTCACTTGCACTACAACTAGGCTCGTCATTCGTTACTCTGCTCAAATCCATGAGCGCGACGTGACGCCCTCGAGGAAAATGGAGTCAGCTGACCCCAGCGCCAAGAAGATGAGGCTCCCGCCAGTGGCGACGCCTGTTGTAGACCCCGCACCCGGCAGCGTGGGGAGAAGCGGCGACCCCGCCCCCACTGGATCCCAGGAACCCGTAGAATCTTGGCTGGACCGCATCAGTGATCTCCCGGACGCCGTCCTTGGGGAGATCATCTCGCTTCTCCCCACTAAGGATTGCTGCCGCACCCAAGTCCTCTCCATTCGGTGGCGCCCTCTATGGCGTGCCGTGCCCCTTAATCTCGATTGTCGTCAGCTATCTCTCTTCAATTGATTTTGAAATCCCTAGAGCCATCATCTCCTCCCACCAGGGCTATGTTCAAAGCCTCTGCATCCCGTCATGCTACCTGAGCAAGCATACCATGCCCTGCATGGTGGACGCCTGGCTGAAATCCCCTGAATTCATAGAACTACAACTGCTTGAGTTCTACTATTCCCCTGGAAATCACATACCACATACCGAACGCCATGAACTTGTGCCCTCAGCACCGATGTCCATCTCGTGGCTTTCCTCCTCTCTCCACACCGCCACCTTTGCGCTGTGCTACCTACCAGACAATCTGGTACTAAACCTTCGACTCCCATTTCTCAAGAAACTTTCACTTGTGCAGGTTCATATATCGGAGGCCTCATTGCACATCATCATCCACTCCAGTTGCCCTGCGCTGGAGTGGTTGGTGCTTGTTTTTACAGTTAGAATCGGTTATCTCCAAAAAAAGTTGCCTAACCTTGTAAGAATTGGAATTTCTTTTGACGGAAGGCAGCTCATCATCCAAGATGCCCCTTCACTTCAAAGGTTGATCCTTGATTCTAGTTATTCACCGTTGCAAATAACCGTCCTCTCTGCGCCTAAAATGGAGACCTTGGGTGTAATACATGATCTTTGTGCTCATTTCAATATGGTGTTTGGATCCATAGTTCTTCAGGTACTTTATATTATCATCTACACTTGTAACCATAAGCTGCATTTTAAATTTCTGCGCATAAGTTATATATCATCTTGGAGTACACATTTTGTACTAATATTATGTTCTATGCTCAATGAAGAGTTTCTCCATGGATGGCCTATCAATGGTGCTAGATTCTGTCAAGATCTTATATATTCAAATGAATAGTTTTGATCTGAACAAGATTATTGGCTTGCTGCAATGCTTTCTATGTCTGGAGAAGTTGTACATAAAGGTGATAATTTCACGCACATTGGAAGCCTGCATATAGTGTACTAGAATTAACCGTTCAGCTGTTGCTCTTTCGACACTCTTCTTTCAGACCTTAACTATTTTCAATCTTCATGTCTATTTAGGCAACAGGACGGGGTAAGAAAGTTATAACAAATCGGTGGATTCGTAAGCATCGGGATTTTCTCACTTCTCATGAGATTCGATTGAAGATAATAACGCTAGAACGATATGTAGCCAACCGTCCAAACACTAGATTTGTCACATTCTTCCTGCTGAATGCGAGGTTACTATTGTCCATCAGGCTTAAGTTTATCAGCAACATGGTTTTGACGGATGGGTATGTCGAAGAGCAAAAAAAGGAGTTTCAGGTGGGCAAAAGAGCTTCTGAACGTGCCAAGCTTCTATTTACAACATATTGTGGTCGTAGTCCAGTAAATTTTACGACCCAGGATGTTCATTCTATGGACCTGACCGATCCATTTGACTATGACTGCCGAAAACAGTGCTGGAGTTAGATGTTGTTGCCCTTTTCAACCTAGTTTTTTTGTAAACCTGATGAACAATTAACCCTTGTGCTTTTGTACAGTTTGTAAGCTGGAGTTAGATGTTCCTACCCTTTTTAACTCGGTTGTGACTGTCATATTTTCTTTGAAACAAGGCAAATGGCTTGCCATTCGTTTAATTTAGAGTGAAATATTGTAACAAATCCCAACCAAGGGAAATGACATCACTCTCGCTGGCTGCTTGAGCTCACTGTGCATTACAGAAGCCAAGTGATTAGCCCCCACCAGCTCCCACAAACTTATTTCGAACTAGCACATCAAATGGGCTGTAAATTTTCATAGGAAAGGCTGCATGACCGTGACAGATTTGGATTCTGACATTTGGGACCCGCGAGGAAATAGCCTATCCAAGGTGGTGTCGACTTACTAGCCAGTCAACAAACGATTCTGCCTACCAGCCGTTGGATTGAAATCCAACATCGGTCGTGTATCTTCTATCTCTTGTCTTCTTCTTCCTCTAGCCGCCAAAACCAAACCACCCCGTCAGCTCTGCCTGCTCCCGCCTCCCATGGCTGGCTGCGCCTCCGCCGCCCTACCGTATGTACCCTCCAGCGTTGGCCAGTCCCTCCCTTGTCAACATCGTCAACAACCGAGAGGAACAAGGAGATGACTGTACGTGGAGAGGATGACAGTAGGGACCCACCAGCGTCATGGTAGTACGCAAGCAAGTGCCTCTATATTACAAGCCCAAAAATATGGTTCCTCCTAATGGTTGGACATCTGGCGCTCAAGCCATTGTCAACGTAGTCAATAAACGAGAGAATTACACTACGAGCGGCTGACACCAGGGACCTAGCAGGTCGCACAGTTTTTTTAGGAACAAGCAGTTGTTACCTATACTAGTTATAGCGACGGATCAGGGTAACAACGGGGCTGTGCGGGGGTTGTGTCCCGTCTAGCCAGGGTTTTATTTATGTTTACCACATCATGAGCCCAGTTGTGTTTTTTTTCTTGCTGAAAATGGCTAGCCCAGTTCTATTTTTTTAAAGAAATACCCAAACAAGGCCTACTTGCTTTATCGGCCCTGCTGGGCTGCAAACCTTTCAAGACGAGGAGAGTTTCATTTGGTTTGCCCAGAAATGGGCTATACATTTTTAAAACACATCAAACCGGTAATTAGTTTCAATTTTTTTCATTACAAGATTTTAAATTCCATTGATTTTTATGCATGGACAATTATTTGGATTTTATATTTATGTAAATTATTTTTCAAAATAGTTTGAATGTGAACCGATATTTCTGGATTAAAAACAGTTGACCGCATCGAAATATGCAAAATTTCGTATACTTTTTAACCGTGGCCACAATATGGGGTGTAATGCTAACAAAAAGAAGATGGGCTCCAAAAAAATTCTTAAGAATTAGCAAATGGGCTGTACATTATTAGAAATAATGGCAGATGGGATGTATGCTGTTTTCCACAGATTTGAGGCTGACTTGTGCGCCTACTAAAGGTTGACGTGTATGCTTTCATAAGAAAAAGGTTGACGCACACGCAACGCCCTGTCAACTTAGTCAACACACGAGAGCAGTGACTGTTGGATGTCCATCCAACGGCTGTCGTGCTTCTTCAATCTCTGCTCTTCATGCTCCAGCTGCTCAAACAAGCGCCGGTAGGACTGCCTGCTCTCTCCTCCCGCAGCCGGCTATGCTGCCGCGCAGGCCTCATGGCCCCACCGTACTCCCATCGTTGGCCTAGCCATCCCTCTACCCACCCACACATGCTGTTATTCTCCGGGGACGGCAGACGAACCAGTAAACCCTCATACTCCTCCGCGTGGGAAACAACTGCCGAGTATTCCCTGGCTTCGTGTCGTTCCCTTCCTAAGCCTCGCCGTCGTCCACCGCCCTGGTGCTCTCGGTGCGGCCTGGTCAACGTGGTCAATTAACAACATCCATTGGAAGTGGACTGCACGTGGAGAGGCTGACAGCTGGGTCCACGGCTGCATGCAAGGAAATGCCTCCTTATTACACGCAATATAATATTCCTCCACCTGACAGCTAGGACCCATAGGAAGGGCCTTTGTATTTCACGAAAAAATTGTTCCCCCCGCTGTTAGGTCGGACCCACGAGCTATATCTTCGCACGCAAGGAAGTGCATCCTTATTACGCCCAAAAAATTGAATACCCCCTGCTAGCTGGGACCCACCATATTGTTGGGCTGACTTGTGGGCCTACTAAGTTGACGGGGACGGAGGGCTTTGTCAATTTAGTCAATACACCAGTGACCGTATGATGTCCATCCAACGGCCATAGTGCTTCTTCAACCTCTGGTCTTCTTGCTCCAGTCTCCCAAAGCAGCGCCGGTCGTGCTGCCTGCTCCTGCCTCCCGTGGCTAGATGTGCTACCGCGGAGGCCTCACTGCCCCCATACTACTCCCACCATTGGCCAGGCCATCCCTCCACTCACCCACACCCCCTGTTATTCTGCGGCGACAGCAGCCTCACACCGCAGCCGAACCAGTGAATGCTCGTACTCCTCTCCACGTGGGCATCCACTGCCGCGTCTTCCCCGGCTCCGTGTCGTCCCCTTCCTAGGCCTTACCGTCGTTCACCGCTGTGGTGCTCTCAGTGCGGCGTGGTCAATGTGGTGAACGACCGACTTCCATCGGAAGAGTACTGTACATGGAGAGGCTGACAGCTGGGTCCACGGCAGCCGCAAGGAAGTGCCTCCTTATTACGCAGAAAATAATTATTCCTCCTCCCGATAGCGGGGACCCACCGGACGGCCACCAGTATTTTGCGAAAAAATGTTTCCCCCTGACTGCTGGGACCCACTGGAGGGTCCATCGTATTTTGCAAAAAAACATTCCCCCCGCTGTCAGCTCGGACCCACCGGAAGTGCCTCCTTATTACGCACAAAAAAATGAATACTCCCCCGTCTAGCTAGGACCCACCTCGGTGGGAGGCTGACTTGTGGGCCTACTAAGTTGACGGGGACGAAGGGCTTTGTCAACTTAGTCAATATGAACGATTCTAGCTCCAGTGACCGTACGATGTCCATCCAACGGCCGTAGTGCTTCTTCAACCTCTGGTCTTCTTGCTCCAGCCGCCCAAAGCAGCACCGGTCGTGCCACATGCTCCTGCTTCTCGTGGCCGGCTGTGCTGCCGTGGAGGCCTCACTGCCCCCTACTATTCCCACCGCTGGCCAGGCCCTGCGGCGACGGCAGCCTCACACCACAGCCGAACGAGTGAACCCTCGTACTCCTCTCCGCGCGGGCTCCCACTGCCGCGTCTTCCCCGGCTCCGTGTTGTCCCCTTCCTAGGCCTCGCCGTCATCCACCGCCGTGGTGCTCTCCGCGCAGCATGGTCAACATGGTCAAGGAACGACTTCCATCGGAAGAGTACTGTACGTGGAGAGGCTGACAGTTGGGTCCATGGCCACAACCCAGTTTTTTTGTGATTTGCCAAGTAACTCGCTTTGTCAGGCCTGTTGGGCTGCAAATCTTTCAAGACGAGGAGAGATTTCATTCGGCTAGCCGAGAAAATGGCCCATCAGTAATGAGAAACGGGCTGTACATTTTTAAAACACATCAAACCGGCAATTAGTTTCAAATATCTTTTTTTCATTTCGAGATTTTAAATTACATTAATTTTTATGCGTGGAGAATTTGTTGGATTTTATATTGATATACATTTATTTTAAAAATTAGTTTGAATGTGAGTCGAAATTTCGGGATTAAAAATAGTTCGGACCGCACCGAAATATGCAAAATTTCGTATAATTTTTTAACCGTGGCCACAATATGGGCTGTAATGCTAACAAAAAGAATATGGGCTCCAAAAAATACCTTAAGAATTAGCAAGTGGGTTGTAAATTATTAGAAATAATGGCAGATGGGCTGTATGCTATTTTCCACAGATTTGAGGCTTTCCTAAAAAAAGGTTGACGCACAAGCAGTGACTGTTGGATGTCCATCCAACGGCTGTCGTGCTTCTTCAATCTCTGCTCTTCCTGCTCCAGCCGCTCAAACAAGCGCCGGCGGGACTGCCTGCTCCCTCTTCCCCGCGGCCGGCTGTGTTGCCACGCAGGCCTCACTGCCCCACCGTACTCCCATTGCTGGCCTAGACATCCCTCTACTCACCCACACCTGCTGTTATTCTCTGGCGACGGCAGACGAACCAGTAAACCCTCGTACAGTCGTACTCCCCTCCGCGTGGGAAACAACTGCCAAGTCTTCCCTGCCCCCGTGTCGTTCCCTTCCTAGGCCTCGCCGTCGTCCACCGCCCTAGTGCTCTCGGCGTGGCGTGGTCAACGTGGTCAATGACCGACATGCATCTGAAGGGGACTGTACGTGGAGACGCTGACAGCTGGGTCCACGACCGCACGCAAGGAAATGCCTCCTTATTACGCGCAAAATAATGATTCCTCCACCTGACATCTGGAACCCACCGAAAGGGCCTCTGTGTTTCGCGAAAAAACATTACTGCCGCTGACAGCTCGGACTCACCAGCTATATCTTCGCACGCAAGGAAGTGCCTCCTTATTACGAACAAAAAAATGAATACCCCCCCTGTTAGCTGGGACCCAGTATAGTGGCAGGCTAACTTGTGGGCCTACTAAGTTGACGGGGACGGAGGGCTTTGTTAACTTAGTCAATATGCACGATTCTAGCTCCAGTGACCATATGATGTCCATCCAACGGCCGTAGTGCTTCTTCAACCTCTGTCTTCTTGCTCCAGCCGCCCAAACCAGCGCCGGTCGTGCCTCGTGCTCCTGCCTCCCGTGGTCGGCTGCGATGCGGCAGAGGCCTCACCACCCCCTACTACTCCCACTGCTGGCCAGGCCATCCCTCTACTCACCCACACCCCCTGTTATTCTACGGCGACGGCAGCTTCACACCGCAACCGAACCAGTGAACCCTCGTACTCCTCTTCGCGTGGGCACGCACTGCTGCGTCTTCCCCGGCTCCATGTCGTCCCCTTCCTAGGCCTTGCCGTCGTCCACCGCCGTGGTTCTCTCCGCGCGGCGTGGTCAACATGGTCAATGACCGACTTCCATCGGAAGAGTATTGTACGTGGCGAGGCTGACAGCTGGGTCCATGGAAACCGCAAGGAAGTACCTCCTTACTACGCGCAAAATAATTATTCCTCCACCTGACAGCGGGGACCCACCGGACGGGCCACCGTATTTCACGAAAAAAACATTTCCTCCCTGACTGCTGGGACCCACCAGCTACACCTTCGCACACAAGGAAGTGCGTCCGTGCAAAAAACAAAACGATTCGCCCCCCTGACTGCTAGGACCCACCAGCTACATCTTCGCACGCAAGGAAGTGCCTGACAGTCGGGACCCACCTGGTCGAAGCGTAAGTAGCGTTGTCATTCTGGTCACGAAAGTGTACGTACATATATACTGGTCGATGTAGAGGTGCGCACGTGTCTTAGTAGAGGCGCGCATGTAGCATGTACACGTACGTACAGCGGCCAGGGTGCAAGAAAGAAAATATGGCCACGTATGTGTACATACGGGCAGGGTCTCGAACGCCTACTCGTGCATACGTACGACCAGGGCTCGTGTACATGGTTGGGTCGGAACGGAGAAACAACGTCGTCGTCGTGTTTATGGGGAGGCAATGGAATGCGTCGTGTTCATGGGGAGGCAACGGAATGCGTCGTGTTCATCAGGAGGCAACGGAACGCATGGGAGCCAACCGGCCAGGTCGGAACGGAATGCATGGTCGTGTTCATCGGGAGGACTTGGATGGAACAGGTGATGGAAACGAGGCCTGGCATACCGCAGAACGGAGGAAACGACCTTGTGTTTGACCGGCCACGTTCGAAACGGGATCCTGTTCATTGGGAGGGGTGTGGCGTACCGCAAAACGGAGGAAACGGACCTCCTACAGTCGAAACGGGGGTCCTGTTGATCGGGAGGGGTGTGGCGTACCGCAAAACGGACGAAGTGGACCTCCTACGGTCGAAATGGGGGTCCTGTTGATCGGGAGGGGTGTGGCGTACCGCAAAACAGATGAAACGAACTTGTGTTGGAGCGCTACGGTCGAAACGGGGGTCCTGTTCATCGGGAGGGGTGTGGTGCCGCAAAACCGGACTCCACGGGATGCTGTTCATATCCACCGCCGACCTCCTCCAGCCTCCACGGGCTACCATCGACCTCCTCCAGCCTCCACGGGCTCCTGTTCATCCAGCCTCCACCATGCGCTACTCCACCGGCTACTATTCAACCACCCCTCCACGGGCACCCCTCCACCGTCTACTGTTCATCCAGCCCTCCACACCACGGGGTCCTGTTCAACCAGAGGCAACGCCACCGCTCACTGTTTATCCAACCCCCCCGCAACGCTCACTGTTCATCTAGAGAGGCAACATCGATCGACTTTAGTTAGCAGCAGTAGCGAAGGAATCGCTCGACCAGGTTCTGTTGACAGCCATCGTTCGATCGCTCGGGTTCAGTAATGCGTAGCCTGTAGTGCAATCGCTCGGGTTCAGTTAGAGCCCAACGCCTCGCTCGGGTTCAGTTAGAGCCAACGCCTCGCACACACGCGCGTACGTGTACGAGAGAAACACGCATCGCTTGGCCCCCGACCTCCCACCGTAATCGGGAACTCCCCAAAATTTTCCTCGCCCTCACTTCTACCACGGTTTTTTCCGTCATGGACGGCCCAAAGAATGTCATGCAGCTGCGTCTCTGGCCCTCCCAGGATGAAAAGCCCATTTTCTGTCATGATTTTTTGTCATAGAAGTAGGAGCCCACCACATCTATGATGATACCGGGTTTTGTCACAATTATTGTCATAGAAGTGCCATATGTATGACAGAAAAAGTTTCGTTCGGCCCAAAATGTCACGGATGTGTCTTTTTTTTTTGTAGTAGACAAGTCTTGGATTGCTTCCGAAGGATCTTTGTCACCTACATCAATTGGCAATTGCTATACTTGCGAGACGTTAGATTCATCAAACTTCACATCTACCGTCTCTTCAACTTTTCGGGTGAAATTGTTGTAGACACGGTAAGTGTGAGAGTTTGAGCCATAACCTAGTAGGAAACCTTCATGAGATTTAGGAGAAAATTTTGAACGATCATGCTTATCAAGAATGTAGCACTTTGAGCCAAATACCCGAAAGTATCCAACTTGGGGTTTGTTACCGGTGAGAAGCTCGTATGCCGTCTTGCCGAGTAGCTTGTGAAGGTATAGACGATTCATTGCATGACAAGCTGTCTCAACCGCTTCTGCCCAAAAGTGTTTTGGCGTCTTGTACTCATCAAGCATCGTTCTCGCCATTTCGATGAGTGCCCGGTTCTTCCTCTCAACAACTCCATTTTGTTGAGGTGTGTACGTAGCCGAGAACTCATGTGAAATCCATTGTTCGTCAAGAAAGGTGTCCACATTGGCGTTCTTGAACTCCGTTCTGTTGTCGCTGCAAACCTTCTTGATCTTCACTTCAAATTGGTTTTGGGCCTTCCTAGCGAAGTTTTTGAAGATCTTTTGGACCTGAGATTTATCATCAAGAAAGAACACCCACGTAAATCTTGAAAAATCATCAACAATGACCAGTCCAAACGAGTTACGACCGAGACTCTTGTAGGCATTGGGACAGAAAAGATCCATATGAAGTAGCTCGAGCGGTCTCCTTGTGGTCATGATGTTCTTCACGGGGTGGCTTCCTCCAACCTGTTTTCCTGCTTGGCAAGCACTACAAAGTCTACCCTTGTCAAATATAACATCTTTAACTCCAAGGATATGATCACCTTTAATAAGTTTGTCAAGATTTCGCATGCCCACATGACCTAACCGTCTATGACACAACCAGCCTTTAGAGGATTTAGCAATTAAGCAAGTTCTAGGTTGGGCCTTTTTAGTGAAATCAACAATGTATAGATCACCTCTACGTATGCCGGTAAAGACCATTTTATGATTATCTCTTCGAGACACTTGGCAATCTACTTTAGTAAATAGGACATTGAATCCAAAGTCAGCTAGTCTAGATACAGAAAGTAAATTATAGCCAAGAGATTCAACGAGCATAACATTTTGTATGGAGCTGTCATGTGAGATGGCCACCTTACCAAGGAGAACCACCTTACCCTTTGAGTTATCACCAAAAGTGACATACTTTCGAGGGCCGTTGTTTTCAGCAAGCTCATGAAACATATCCTTGTCTCCGGTCATGTGATCGGTACATCCACTATCAAGAACCCATTCCTTTCCTCCAGCCATGTAGCCGCGAAGGTTAGCCATAAGACCAATGTGTCTCATGGACTCTTCAAGATCAAAGTTACTATCATCATCCTCATTATAGTGTCCATGTTGAACATCGTCTTGCAAATGATCATTTCCTAGAGAGAGTGATTCATTAGATATATGATTTTGACAATGTTCATCTCTTTGAATTCTAATGGCTTCGGAAATGATATTGCTAATGATTCCAACATCTCCTTTGGCATGCATAAGATCATGAAGCTCAAATAAACGATCTCCAAAGTTAGGATCATTGGGATTCATCTTATTCAAAGCAATAGACTTGTGAAGAATCTCATCTAAGTTTTTCAAGGAATAATCCGGAAATCGTTCCTCAAGAAATCTCCAGATAGTATAGGCACAATCAAGAGTTGGCAAGTGACTAATCAAATTTCTAGGCAAACCTCTACTGATAAGATTGATAGTTCTAAGATTGCAAATCATGTCAAGAGACTCATCAGGGGTAGGATGCAAGGGGTCAATAAGGGGTTCAAAAGGAATGGTAATGTACTTGTTCAAGTGATATTCATGAAAAATTTCAAGCATCTCATTTTCCACTCACTATAGAACTCTCCACCAAGCATAGGCACTCTACGTCTAATACTCCCAATCATAGACTCATGCATCTTCCTCCAATGGTGATTAAACCAAAGCAATGGAGACCAATGCTCTGATACCAATTGAAAGGATTGAGAAGAGGTGTCTAGAGGGGGGGGTGATTAGACCCTCAACAAGTAAAGATAGCAGTTTTTAAGTTTTTCAAGTGAGGTTGGAAATTAGCACATTTTCAAGCATTCACAATACAATTCAAGAAAGCATGCAAAGAGTATATGTCGGAGTAATGGGCCATGGGTAGGCCGACTCAGGACCCAGGATCTTTCAAGACATCGGGGCAGGCCGCGCCCCTCTGGCCAAGTCCTAGCCGGCGACCTTCGGAGAGGCTGAGTCCCAGAGGGCGATCCCCCGAGAAGCCGAGTCCCAGATGACGACTTTAAAGCAAGCCGACTCCCGGCTTGCGACCTCCAGGAGTGCCGACTATGGGAGTCGGCCCGCGACATTTCACGAAGACCGATGCAGGGTACGGCCCCGACGTGGCCGTCCCTTCCTGCCTACGAGGGGTTGGCATGGCTACAGTGAGCCGTATCGCCGGGAGATCTCCGGCGAGGCGCGGCACTGTTGCCATGCCTCCCCTGACCTCAGCCACAGTGCGTGATGCACTGTGCCCACGACGCCAGCCTGTACGGCCCAGAGATCGCAGGGCCACCCGTCAGTGGGTGAATCAGAGACGGCAGAGCGCCAGAAGACGGCCCTGAGGGAGTCGGCCTCCAGAAGTCGGCCGCTTCCCCTCCAGGGCCCCACAAGCCATAAACCATATTGGATGGGGAGTGGCGACAGTGATCGCCTGACAGACGGCGGCACTGTTGCCACGACCCCATGACCAAGCCTGCGTCATCAAGAGTGCTGCACAGTGTTCGGCCTGTCCGCGGGACCCACCAGTCGGCGGGCCCCAGAAGCCGGCGGGAAGGACGGCGGCATGAGAGACAGACGGCTGGGGGCCACGCCCAGTCAGATTACTATTGTACCCCCGGGGGGTAGGCCTATATAAACCCCCCGGGGCACCCATGCAAAGGGTTGGGCCTTTGATAGAGTTAGACACATAGACAGGGGAAGAGAGAGCCAGCCTAGCTCCCTCTTGCCTCCCGATACAGCTCTAGGAGCACCCTTGTAACCATCTGGCCATAGTGACCATGCGGAGACCCCGCAGAGCAGCAGTAGGGGTGTTATCTCCCCGGAGAGCCCCGAAGCTGGGTAAGATTCGCCGGCGTGCATGTCTGCGCCTCATCCCGTTTCCAGGCACCGGCGACGTTCTACTCGCCCCCACCATGATAAGCCATCCTTTGGCATATGTCGCACCTAACCCCCGACATTTGGCGCCCACCGTGGGGCCTGGTGCACCATTGTCCGGAGATCTGTTCTGGACGGGAACCCTTTTCCTCCCTGGCGAGCGCAGCCAGCCAGGCTCGCCAGATGGAGTATGCATCGACACGCTGCGTGGCGCCGAAGCCGCCTGCGCTGCGAGCGGCCTCGCCGAACTTATCAGCGAGGTGCGCCTCTCCGACGAGCCTACATCCGGCGCAGGCACGAGTGGCCCCGAGAACCTTCTCGCGGGCCTCCTCGACCAACTCCATGTCGCCAGCGAGCCTGCCGTAGACTTGGAGTCTGTAAGCTCCTCCGACCCGATGCTGGTCGACTCCGACGCCGTATCGCTTGACATCTTCCCCACCAACGTGGTGGTCTACGACGAGCCGCTTCCATACGAGGAGAGTGGCAGAAGCGCCGTCACGGAGGTGCTCGTCATCAGCCACGGCGAGCACTCCGGCGAAGAAGCCCAGGACCCGCTGCCAGCGGCCCTGCAAGACCTAACCGCGCCCATTCCAGAGGACGCGGACGCCGAGACGCTGGAAGCACGCCGCCTTCAGATCATCGAAGGCGCCAAGAAGTTGGCAAGCATGAGGCGCTTGTCAGAAGCATACCAGCGCGAGATGGATCGCGCCATAGGCGGCTCACTGGCTCCGACTGGGCCGAGCCGTCTGGGTGCGGTCCGACAGCGTGGCGCAGCCATCGCCGACTTGCTCGGGGCGAAACGCCCCGTGTACGCCACCCCAGCGGAGAATATCCGCGCCGCCCAAGCGGCGACTGACGAGCTGAAGAACTTTGAGGGCGAAGAGCGCCGTGTGATGACGGAGCGAGTCCAGCAGCTCCTCGACGCGGTTGCTGCGCAAAACGCGGCCGGCGGCCGCGCAGATGCGCTGCAGCAGCCAAACGACGACTTACCTCCCTGCCGAGATCAAGGCGTGACCTCCCGGACGCCGACTGGCGGAGTCCGCGGAAGAAAAGAGAAGGAGCCGGCTGTCAGTCATAGTCGGACTCATATCACCATCGAGCGCGACCAAGACGGCCGCCCGAGAGCAGTGGAACGACGGGACGATTATCTGCCTCCCCCGCCCCGAAGAGAACGGCGAGTTTCTCCGCCGCCTGTTGAGCATCCGACTCTCGGAGGTCGCCTTGGCCGCCGAGAGGGAGTCGGAGAGAATGACGCCCGCCATCGGATCGACCGACTCCACCGATCCCTGGCGCTGGAAGAAGAAGATGAGTTGGGTCCGCCTTGCTTCGGGCCCCGCATCAGAAACGAGCCCTTCCCCAAAGGGTTCACGCTACCCCAAGACACGGCCAAGTACACCGGCTCAGTAAAGCCGGAAGACTGGCTGATAGACTACTCCACAGCCGTCAGCATAGCAAACGGCAACAAGCGAGTTGCCGTGAAGTATGTTCCTCTCATGCTCCAGGGCACGGCCCGGACATGGCTGAACAGCCTGAAGCCCCGCAGCATCAATAGCTGGGTCGACTTCACCGAAGCCTTCATTCGCAACTTCACCAGCACGTACAAGCGACCTCCCAAGCCGCGCCAGCTCTCCTTGTGCATGCAAGGCCCTGAAGAATCAACGCGTGACTACCTCACACGCTGGGGCGAACTTCGAAACTCCTGCGAGGGCGTGCACGAGGTGCAGGCTATCGAGTACTTCACTGCCGGGTGCCGAGAGGGCACCCTCCTCAAGCACAAGCTCCTCTGCGACGAGCCAGAAACCCTTGACGAACTGCTAGTCATAGCGGATAAGTACGCCACGGCCGACTCTTCTATGAAGACGGAGATTCAAGTCAACGCGGCTGGCAAAGTGACTCCCCAGGCTCCCAGAACTCCGGCTGGAGACGCCAGTCGGCGACAGCAACAAAACGACAACAAGCGCAAGGCCCCACAGCCGACTTCCAACAGTCGGCAGGTCGCAGCAGTAGAAGATCAGCAGCCGGAGGGGCAGCCTCCGGCCAAGCGGCAGAAAGGCGGCAAGTCCAATTGGTTGCCGGCTTTCTCCTATGAGCAGACTTTGGATGGTCCTTGCAAGTTCCACAGCGGCGCGAAGCCGTCGAACCACACCACCAGAAAGTGCCACTGGCTCGCCAGAATCGCCAAGGGAGACGGCCTCACTCCTCCGCCGCCTGCAGGGCCGCCGCCTCCGCCGCCGCCCCAGCAGCCGGCGGCTCGGCCAGTCGGCGCAGTACAAGACGAGTTCCCAGAAGAGCACGGAGCCTACGTAGTATTCACCAGTGTGGCAGATGACCGGCGCAGCAGGCGCCAACAGCAGCAAGAAGTAAATGCAAGTAGCAACGGATGCTCCAGAGTTCATGCATTGGTCCGAGAGGCCTATCAGTTGGAGTCGGGCAGATCACCCAAAGGTGATGCCGAGTCCAGGCTCCTATGCCCTGGTCCTAGGCGCGACCTTGGCCACTGATAGGTGGGCCGCCCGTTTTTCGTGGGTCCTGATAGACGGAGGCAGCAGCATAAACATCCTGTACAAAGACACCATGGAGAAGCTAGGAATCAGGCGAAGGCAGCTGCAGAGCAGCCGCACCGTGTTCCATGGAATTGTACCCGGCCTCTCCTGTTCACCGATCGGCAAGATCCTGATAGACGTCCTCTTCGGAGACAAAGATCACTTCCGCCGAGAGCCGGTCTGGTTCGAGGTGGTGGACTTGGAGAGCCCGTACCACGCTCTGCTTGGCCGGCCTGCCTTGGCCAAGTTCATGGCGGTTCCACACTACGCCTACCTCAAAATGAAGATGCCGAGTTCCAAGGGGATCCTGACCATTGCCGGCGACTACAAGAAATCATCCGCTTGCGCGGCCGAGAGCAGTCGTTTGGACGAGTCCTTGGTGATCGCAGCCGAGAAACGGCTCCTTGACCGGGTCGTGGCGATGGCCGGAAAGCAGCCAGAGATGTCGCCCGACCCCAAGGAGTCGGAGGTAGAAGGATCATTCAAGCCGGCTAAAGAAACCAAGAAGATACCCTTGGACCCAGAGCACCCGGAGAGATACGCTGTCGTAGGAACAGGCCTTGACAGCAAATAGGAAGGCGAGCTCGTCGATTTCCTCCGTGAGAATTGGGACATCTTCGCATGGTCCCCCAAGGACATGCCGGGTGTACCGACGGAATTCGCCGAGCACAAGCTACACGTCAGACCAGATATGAAGCCCGTCAGGCAGCCCTTGCGACGCCTGTCAGAAGAGAAAAGAAGAGTTGTTGGAGAAGAGATAGCCCGGCTCCTGGCAGCCGGTTTCATTATGGAAGTGTTTTTTCCAGAGTGGTTGGCAAACCCGGTGTTGGTACTGAAGAAAAACAAGTAGTGGCGGATGTGCATCGACTACACAAGCCTCAATAAAGCCTGCCCGAAGGACCCGTTTGCTCTGCCAAGGATTGATCAGGTGATAGATTCCACAGCCGGATGCGAGCTGTTGAGTTTCCTAGACGCATACTCAGGATACCACCAGATCAAGCTGAATCCAGCAGACAGACTGAAGACTGCATTCATCACACCATTTGGAGCCTTCTGTTACCTGACAATGACGTTCGGCTTAAGGAATGCCGGCGCCACCTTTCAGCGTTGCATGCAGAAGTGCCTCCTCAAGCAACTCGGCAGGAACGCCCACGTCTATGTGGATGATGTGGTGGTGAAGACGGAAAAGCGTGGGACGCTGCTGGAAGACCTCAAAGAGACCTTTGAAAATCTGCGCCGATTCCGGATCAAGCTCAACCCCGAGAAGTGCGTTTTCGGAGTACCAGCCGGCCAGCTCCTTGGCTTCCTGGTCTCCGAACGCGGCATAGAGTGCAACCCCGTAAAGATCAAGGCCATTGAGAGAATGGAGGTACCCAGCCGACTGTTGGATGTGCAGAAGTTCACCGGCTGCTTGGCGTCCATCAGCCGATTTATCAGTCGGCTGGGCGAGAAAGCTCTGCCCTTGTATCAACTGATGAAGAAGACCACCTTTTTTGAGTGGAACCACAAGGCAGATGAGGCATTTCTCCAACTGAAGAAGATGTTGACTACTCCCCCCCGTGTTGGCGGCTCCGACTCCCAAAGAGCCCATTCTCTTGTACATCGCCGCCACCAGCCGAGTAGTCAGCACGGTCATCGTAGTCGAGCGCAAGGAGGAAGGCAAGGCGCTCCCAGTCCAGAGACCGGTATATTACCTGAGCGAGGTACTGTCGACCTCCAAGCAAAACTACCCTCACTATCAGAAGATGTGTTACGGCGTGCATTTTGCCGCCAAGAAGCTGAAGCCCTACTTTCAAGAGCATCCAATCACTGTGGTTTGCACCGCTCCACTCGCCGAGATCATTGGAAGCCGAGACGCCTCCGGCCGAGTGGCCAAATGGGCTATAGATCTAGCCCCTTACACCATCTACTACCAGCCCCGCACCGCCATCAAGTCGCAGGCGCTGGCCGACTTCCTCGTCGACTGGGCTGAGACCCAGTACCTGCCGCTAGCGCCCGACTCCACTCATTGGCGGATGCATTTCGACGGCTCCAAGATGCGCGCCGGCCTTGGAGCCGGCGTCGTCCTCACCTCCCCTAAGGGCGACAAGCTCAAATACGTGCTGCAAATCCACTTCGCCGCCTCCAACAACGTCGCCGAATATGAAGCGCTCATCCATGGGCTCCGGCTTGCCAAAGAACTCGGCATTCGCCGGATCCTGTGCTATGGCGACTCCGACTTGGTGGTTCAGCAATCATCCGGCGACTAGGACGCCAAAGACGCAAACATGGCAAGCTACCGCTTCCTGGTGCAGCAACTCAGCGGATATTTCGAGGGGTGCGAATTCCTTCACGTGCCAAGAAATGACAACGATCAAGCAGATGCCTTGGCACGAGTCGGCTCCACTCGCCAAGCGATACCTTCTGGCGTCGCCCTTCAGCGCCTCCTCAAGCCGTCTATCAAGCCTTCACCAGAGTCAGACTCCATCTTCGTGCGGGCTCCACCAGAAATAGTCGGATCCGACTCCAAGGCCCCAGCAGGCGACCTCAAGAAAGCCACAGTCGAAACCAGCCCGGGGACTGTGCCAGTCGGCCCGGGGACTTCCGAGCCCGGCCTGGGGACTGCGCCAGTCGGCCTGGGAGCTGCCCCAATCATCCCAGAGATTCCCTCAATCCAGCAAACGGCCGCAGACTCCAACCCGCCGCCTCCCAGCCCAGCCACCCTTGTCCAAGTCGCTATGGTAGCAGTTGAAGAGATAGCAGCACCTTCATGGGCACAGCCCATTCTCAAGTTTCTAGTGAGCAAAGAATTACCAACAGATGAGATCTTGGCTCGGCAAGTGCAGCGCCGAGCAGCAGCATACACCATAGTCAACAAAGAGCTAGTCAGGCGCAGTGTCACTGGTGTCTACCAGCGCTGCGTAGAATCAGAGCAAGGCCAAGCAATTCTCAGAGACATCCATCAGGGCGAGTGCGGCCACCATGCGGCTTCGAGGGCACTCGTGGCCAAAGCCTTTCGGCACGGTTTCTTTTGGCCGACTGCCCTGGAAGAAGCTAAAGAGCTAGTCCAAAAATGCAAGGGGTGCCAGATGTTCCGCTCCAAGCCCCTTCAGCCGGCTTCCGCGCTGAAGACAATCCCCATTGCCTGGCCCTTCGCAGTTTGGGGCCTGGACATGGTAGGACCATTCAAGACGGCCCGAGGCGGCCTAACTCATCTGCTTGTCGCGGTGGACAAGTTCACCAAGTGGGTGGAAGCAAAGCCCATCAAGAAATTAAACGGGCCTACAGCAGTAACCTTCATTGCCGACATCACGGTGCGGTACGGCATACCGCACAACATCATCACCGACAACGGCACCAACTTCGCCAAAGGCGCCTTGGCTCGTTTCTGCGTGACGCAGGGCATCCGACTGGACTTAGCGTCCGTTGCCCATCCGCAGTCAAATGGCCAGGTGGAACGAGCCAATGGCCTCATCCTGTCCGGCATCAAGCCTCGATTGGTCGAACCACTCGAGCGTTCGGCCGGCTGTTGGGTCGAGGAGCTGCCTGCCGTCCTCTGGAGTCTGCGCACAACCCCAAACAAGTCAACCGGCTTCACGCCTTTCTTCCTCGTCTACGGTGCCGAAGCCGTCATCCCAACGGATATAGAGTTCGACTCCCCGCGAGTCTCCATGTACACCGAAGAGGAAGCCGAAGAAGCACGCCAAGACGGCGTCGATCTGCTGGAAGAGGGCCGACTGTTGGCACTCAGTCGGTCCGGCATCTACCAGCAGAGTCTGCGCCGATACTACAACCGCAAGGTCAAGCCAAGATCGTTCCAAGAGGGCGACCTTGTGCTCCGGCTGATTCAGAGAACAGCCGGCCAGCACAAGTTGTCGGCGCCTTGGGAAGGTCCCTTCATCATCAGCAAGGTGCTAGGGAACGACGCCTACTATCTGATCGATGCTCAGAAGCCTCGAGCGCGCAAGAGGGACGACTCCGGCAAAGAAACAGAGCGCCCGTGGAACGCGAATCTTCTTCGAAGATTTTACAGTTGATGCAGTATGTATCGCACTACCCTCTTTGTATTAAAGTACTAAGACCTTAGGCCCCCCGGGACGAGCTCGGGGACTGCCTTTTTGATTATCTATATGATAAGAATTACGCTTCTGAATATGCTGCTCTTTTTATCATACTGTCTGGCACCGGGTCCGACTAGTCGGCCCGGGGACTTGCCGTCTTGCGCTATGAAATGCTTCCTGCGGTCAGACAAGTAATGTGTTGCGCTCAAGCCGTCTCCTGTCGAAAGCCGCAGCTCGCAGAGCGACTGTCGGTAGGCAGGGAACAAGCAAGAACGAGCGCACGCATGAAAAATGGCTAAGGACCTAAAAGCTTACGCATAGCCCAAGCCGGCTACCAGCCTCCCCCCACCGAGCCGACTCATGAGCAGTCGGCTCGCCGTCTCGACTTTTATCAAGGACAGCCGACTCTCGAATAGTCGGCCTGTCGTTTTCTAGCCGATTTGCTGGAGAAACTCTAAATGGCTAAGTACTTGCCTTCCTGAAGTAGCCGAGCACTTGACCTAGCGATAGTCCGCAGAGCGGCTGCCCAGCCGGCAAGGCGGCGACTAAAGGAAGGCGGCAAAGGAAAAAGTCTAAGGAGCAATAAGCAAGGAAAGGCGGAAATTAGATAAATATTTACATAGGCCCTCGGCCGAATCTCCGAATAAGAATTCAGGATACACCCCGTGGGTGGAATTGTTCGAACCTAACAAGTCTTTCAAAAGATTAATGAAGACAGATAAACAGAAGCAATCTAGGAGGCGGCCTCCGGGGCCGGAGGATCGGAGGTGACGGCGGTGTCGGATGCCGGGGCAGTCGGCTGGGCGGTCTCAGCCTGGTCGCCTCCGGCGGCAGTCGCCTTGTCCCCGCGCGGCTCGTTGCTGGAGGCGTGATCGGGCTGAGGCTGGCCGCCTGCTTCGTCTTCTGGCGCCTCCTCCTCGCCTCCGTCCTCCGACTCGTCCTCCTCCTCGGCGCTGGAGTCGATCACCTCCGCCGAGTCTTCCTCGTACTCCGGGTTCATCCCGAACCAGTCCGGCGGTGCCTCCTCGCCGCCTTCAGTCCGCTCGGGCACGAAGACGCTGGTGTCCGTGTACTCGGCGATGGCCGCCGCGCGCTCGACAAGGGCGCCTTCTACGGCCTCCAGCTCGGCCTGGGCTTCTGACCGGAATGCGGCCAGATGGTCCAGGTCCAGCCCCGGATACCACGCCTTGACGAACTCCAAGGCCCGGCGTGCTCCGGCCCGGGCCGAGGAGCCCTTCCAAGCCTCAAGGCGGCCGGCGGTGACTTCCAGCCAGTCGGCGGTCCGACTGGCGGTGCGAAGAGCCGGCACGTCCGGCCACAGGGCGGCAACCACTTGGGCACCGGCACGCTGAAGACGGCGCAGCAGGCGGTGAGCAGGACGAAGACGAGCCCCGATGCTCAGAAGCTGCTCGTCGATGGTTCGGGGGGCGTTGGCGGCAATCACCTCACCCTTCGCCCTTCGCGCCTCCCGAGCCGCCTCGATGGCCAGAGGGACGGCTTGTGAATGGCCGGGAAAGAAGTCTGCCAAGGCAGAAAAGAAGATAGTCAGAAAATCAGAAATCAGCCCGACACAGAGTCGGAAGACTAAAGAAGCGAAAAAGACTTACCATCGATGATGTCCTCGAGCTCGTGGTAGCCGGAGGTCAGCATGGCCTCCCGGTCGGTCCAGGCGGAGCGTTCGACCTCGAACTCGGCCATGAGGGCGACCTCCCGCGACTTGGCGTCGCCCTGCGCCTTCCGGAGCAACTCCTTCTGCTCGGCCAGCTGCGTCGCCAGCAGATCGCGCTCTTTGGCGAGCCTGTCGCACTCCTCTTCCTTGGCACGACGAGCAGTGTTGGCCTCGCCCAGCTGCTCCTGGAGGGCGGCATTGGCGCCTGAAGAGTGAAGAGGAAGACAAGAAAGTCATCAGTAAGGTAGATCGCCGGGGAGATCCGGCCCGACTGCTCAGCAGTCGGCCCGAATCTCGGGGACTACAGCCCACGGGCGCGCCAGCGCGCCCCCGCGGAGAAGAAGGAAAGTTGATCGCCGGAGAGATCCGGCCCGACTGCTCAGCAGTCGGCCCGAATCTCGGGGACTACAGCCCGCGGGTGCGCCAGCGCGCCCCCGCGAAGAAGGAAGAAATAACTCACCTCGGCTTTCCGTCAGGTCGGCGGTCCGCTTATTCAGCTCCTCAACATTGCGGTTGAAGGCAGTGGCCCGGAGATTATGATATTCCTGCAAAAAGCCGGCAAAGGCAAAAGTTAGTACTCGGAGCTCACCAGAGGGAGTTCCGAACCGCCTGCTCAGCAGCCGGCCCGGAACTCGGGGACTACACCCAGTGGGTGCGCTGGCGCGCCCCCACAGAGAAAGACAGAAATTAAAAAAGAGAAAGGAAACATACCCGGACGGATGTCCGCACGGCCAGATGCGCTCTGGTGCAGAGTTGGAGGGCGTCGCTCTCCGCGCGCAGCTTTGACTGGACGTCCAGGAGGGCCTGATTCAGCGGGCCGGTGCCGCCTCCGCGCAACCAGCCGGTGGGCGCGGCACTGGAGGCCTCGACGTCCAGATTCGCCGAACTTGCGGCGCCAGTCTCCCGAGCTCGCGGCGCCGAGCTCGTCCTCTCAAGCCGGCGGCGTGCCGGCACGGCGACTTGAAGAAGCAGCCGCGCCTCGGCATCGTCCGTAGTCGGAGGATCCTGCGGGTCCACCGGCTGCTTGCCATGCGGCCTCCTAGACGGAGGCGGAGGCGGCGGAGGCGGCGCGTGGGTGTCCGAGCCTGAAGCGTCGCCGCCCTCCTCCACGAGAGGGTTCTCGGTGCCGACCTCTCCGGTCTGCCCCGTGAACTCCAGAGCCGGCGGCGCCGACGACAACGGAGGGACGAGCATCGCCGATCGGCGACGCGCGACCTCCTCAGCGCGCCGTTTCGTCGCGGCGGCAGTCTCGGCCTCCTCCAGTCTCCTCTGGGCATTGGCGGCCGCCTTCTCAGCCTCCGCCTTCTCCAGGCGGTCGGCCTCCTCTTCGTCGTGCTTCTCCCGCGTGTTTCGTTCCGTCGCCTCCCGAAGGTCGGCGGCAGGATCGACCCGCCGAGTGTTGGTGGATGTCTCTACCGACCCCATGACAGAGGGGACGGCGGCTCTCTCAAGGGAGAGGGGAGCTCTGGAGAAGCGGAGGGAAAATCAAAGAAGACTCGGATAAGATCCAACAAAGAAAATGAAAGAGTGAAAAAGACTTACGCGGAAACTAGCGGCGGCCTTCTCACTTCCCTTCGGAAGCGGTTGGCCTTCGCGGCCGCCTCCTCCCGCTTGGTCGCGGCGGCCGCCCCCTTGAACTTCTTCTGTTTGCCGCCGGGCGCGCTCGGCCCGGCGTGACGCTTCTTTGCGCCGACTTGGCCGGAGGGGCCGGCCCTCGGCTGGCGGCGTGGGACGACTTCCACGTCGGCGTCGTCCTCGGGCCAGTCGGCGAAGGTGGCCGATGGCCTGAGGCCGCCGTCCGCCCCCTCTCCGCCGCCTTCGGCGTCGGCCTCCAGCGCCGCCGCCCCCAAGTCGGGGTCGTCGACATCACTGTCCTCGCGATCTGGGACGTAGTCGCGGGGCTCTCTCATGGCGCCGGCTGCGGGCGCCGTGAGGGGATTCTGCCCAGAAGAAACCAACGATGATTAGAGGCCGGAGTCGGCTGCAAAGAAGATCAAGCTACAGAAGGACGCGACTTACCATTGGAGGGGGGTTGTCGCGCGAGTACGGCTCCTTGCCGAACTGCGAGTTCTCTGTGAACTCGTAGTGCACGATATGGTTCACCAAGTTCGCCACCTCCCCGCGGGGCATTTCCTTGGTGCACAGCCGGCTCGGATCATGGCGGCCGCTCATCTGACAGATGAGGTGAGGCCGGCCCTGGAGTGGGAGGACTCGGCGCGCCACGAAGGCGGCCAGAAGATCGGATCCGACGAGGCCCTCCGACTGCAGCAGAACTCGGAGTTGCGCCACGAAGCCGGCTCCGGAGGGGGACAGCGACTTGGACCAGTGGGACCAACTGGCAAGCCTGCCAGTCAGAGGCTCGGGATCGAAGGGCGGCAAATTGACCCAGTCGCCGTCGGTGGAGACGTTCTTCACGTAGAAGTAAGATCGCTGCCACATCTTCACCGACTTCACCAGCGAGATGGGAGGGAAAGGGTTGTCGGCCGTCGAGCGCCGCACCGCGATGTAGGTGCCGCACTGAGCCGGCGTGCCGGCGGCCTGAGTACCGAGCTTCGAAGAGAAAAATTCTCCCCACAGCTCGAGGGTGGGGAGAACGCCGAGGTAGCCTTCGCACAGAGTGGCGAAGGCGGAAAGCAGCACCACCGCGTTTGGGGTGAGGTGGTGCGGCTGAAGATTATGGAACTCCAGGAACGAGCGGAAGAACCCGCTCGCCGGCAAGCCCCAGCCCGCGCATTAGGTGCGAGCGGAAGACGACCCGCTCGCCCTCCTCCGGCGCGGGCCGGATCTCTCCCGCCGGCGCGGGACGGGCGTGCACCAGGTCCGCGCCGGGGAGACGGCGGGTCCGGCGGAGAAACTCGATGTGCTCCGCCTCCACGTCCGAGCCGTCCCACACGCCGGAGCGCGAGGCGGGGGGCGCGGCGGAGGAAGAGCTCATCGCCGACGAGAGAGGATGCTTTGGCTCGCGGCGGAGGAAGAAGAGAAGGCAGGAGAGCGGGGGAGAGGGTGTGCGCGCAGTGCCGCCCCGCTCCTCCCCGCCTATTTATAGCCCTACGGGCTGAGGAGCCGAGGGGGCGGACGTGGGATTAACTGCGCCCGAAGCCCCACGCCGCCCACGATTTACCCCACGAAGTTACTGCGCGCAGTAACAACGTGGGGATGCCAACCGTCCGCAGCCGCAGCGGATCCGCTCGGAAGCCGAGGCGCGGTAATGGCGGGCCCCACCTGGCGGCCCGTCCCGTCGCGCGCGTGGGTGGGCAGACTATCCTCCCCACGTGGCGCCGCGCGATTGGACCATCTCAATAGTGGCAGGGAAGCGTATCTGATACGCTGCCTGTTTTCCCGCCGCGACTTACGAATAATGGCCCCTCGCTGAACAAGTCCGACTTCGGCGAGTCGGCCCGAAGAAACAGCGGCCGAGTCTCAGAGTCGGCGCTGGGAAGATTGAAACTGTTGAAGCCCCACGAGGCGGCGCCCGCAGGGCTTCACCAGCTTCGGGGACTACTGTCGGAGTAATGGGCCACGGGTAGGCTGACCCGGGACCCAGGATCTTTCAAGACATCGGGGCAGGCCACGCCCCTCTGGCCGAGTCCCAGCCGGCGACCTTCGGAGAGGCCGAGTCCCAGAGGGCGATCCCCCGAGAAGCCGAGTCCCAGACGGCGACTTTAAAGCAAGCCGACTCCCGGCTTGCGACCTCCAGGAGTGCCGACTATGGGAGTCGGCCCACGACATTTCACGAAGACCGATGCAGGGCATGGCCCCGACGTGGCCGTCCCTTCCTGCCTACGAGGGGTTGGCATGGCTACAGTGAGCCGTATCGCCGGGAGATCTCCGGCGAGGCGCGGCACTGTTGCCATGCCTCCCCTGACCTCAGCCACAGTGCGTGATGCACTGTGCCCACGACGCCGGCCTGTACGGCCCAGAGATCGCAGGGCCACTTGTCAGTGGGTGAATCAAAGACGGCCAGAGCGCCAGAAGACGGCCCTGTGGGAGTCGGCCTCCACGGAGTCGGCCGTCTCCCCGCCAGGGCCCCACAAGCCATAAACCAGATTGGATGGGGAGTGGCGACAGTGATCGCCTGACAGACGGCGGCACTGTTGCCACGACCCCATGACCAAGCCTGCGTCATCGAGAGTGCTGCACAGTGTTCGGCCTGTCCGCGGGACCCACCAGTCGGCGGGCCCCAGAAGCCGGCAGGAGGGATGGCGGCATGAGAGACAGACGGCTGGGGGCCACGCCTAGTCAGATTACTATTGTACCCCCGGGGGGTAGGCCTATATAAACCCCCCGGGGCACCCATGCAAAGGGTTCGGCCTTTGATAGAGTTAGACACATAGACAGGGGAAGAGAGAGCCAGCCTAGCTCCCTCTTGCCTCCCGATACAGCTCTAGGAGCACCCTTGTAACCATCTGGCCATAGTGACCATGCGGAGACCCCGCAGAGCAGCAGTAGGGGTGTTATCTCCCCGGAGAGCCCCGAAGCTGGGTAAGATTCGCCGGCGTGCATGGCTGCGCCTCATCCCGTTTCCAGGCACCGGCGACGTTCTACTCGCCCCCACCATGATAAGCCATCCTTTGGCATATGTCGCACCTAACCCCCGACAGTATATGAGCAGCGAAAAGTAAAGCATGCAACTTGCAATAAGTAAAGGGATGGGATTGGAGTGTGAAAACGCAATTGGAGACATGGATATTTTTGGCGTGGTTCCAATAGGTGGTGCTATCGTACATCCACGTTGGTGGAGACTTCAACCCACGAAGGGTAACGGTTGCGCGAGTCCACAGAGGGCTCCACCCATGAAGGGTCCATGAAGAAGCAACGTTGTCTATCCCACCATGGCCATCGCCCACAAAGGACTTGCCTCACTTGGGTAGATCTTCACGAAGTAGGCAATCTCCTTGCCCTTAGAAACTCCTTGGTTCAACTCCACAATCTTGATGGAGGCTCCCAAGTGACACCTAACCAATCTAGGAGACACCACTCTCCAAAAGGTAATAGATGGTGTGTTGATGATGAACTCCTTACTCTTGTGCTTCAAATGATAGTCTCCCCAACACTCAACTCTCTCTCACAGATTTGGCTATGGTGGAAAGATGATTTGAGTGGAAAGAAACTTGGGGAAGGCTAGAGATCAAGATTCTTGTGGTTGGATTGGAATGTCTTGGGCTCAACACATGAGTAGGTGGTTCTTTCTCAGAAAATGAATGCTGGAAGTGTAGGCACGTTCTGATGGCTCTCTCCATGAATGAAGAGTGGGTGGACGGGTATATATAGCCTCCACACAAAATCTAGCCGTTACACACAGATTCCCAAACTCAATGAGACCGAATGGTGAAACTCGGTCAGACCAATTTGGTTCAAAATGTGAACGTTAGAGTTTTCAGTGGGACCGACAAGGTCAACTCGGTGGGACCGATGTGCTAGGGTTAGGGTAAAACCTCAACTCGGTTTGACCGATTACACAAACTCGGTGAGATCGATTTTGGTAATAAGCAAATAGCGAATTGGTCAAGCAAACTCGGTGGGACCGACTACATATTTCGGAGGGACCGAAATTATTGCAACAGGTAACAAAGAGTTTGCAGGCCCATCTCAGTGAGACCGAGATCCCATCGGTGAGACCGAACTGATTAGGGTTTCTGGCAGTGGCTATATCAAATGAACTCGGTGGCGCCGGATAGATCAAATCGGTGGGGCTGAGTTTGACTTTAGGTTTAGGACATATGTGGATATGAGAAAGTGGTTGAGAGCTTTGGAGCATATCACTAATGTCGGCGTTCTGGATATGGGGGTATCCGGACTCGCCTGCCTGCGGCCCACCACATGGCTCCATCGACGGCCTGGTACGGCCCAGTTTCGGCATCAATAGCTCAAGACCCTCGCGAGGGGCCAAGCCTCGCTAGGCGGGCAAAGCTAAGATCCCCGAGGGGATCGGCGTCTTCAGGATGGCTCCCGAGGGGCGGAGAGTTCTATGCAAGGTGTAACTCACGAGGCTCAGCTAACGTGAGCCTTGACAACCAAGGCCAGGCGGGCGCCAGCGGGCACAGAGCGCCAGTTTCCTCTTCGGTGCAAGGGAGGCAAGCCACAGGTGCGGAGTCCCGAGGAATCAACCAAATGTTTCCATTCTGGTGCAACAAGACCAAGACCGCCAGGACGAAGGTCATCACCGAGCCCACCAAAGCGTCACGACCAGGGGCTTTTCGCAGGAGAAGACCACTTTTGTCAGGATAAGCTGTACTACTTGTCCCCTTTCAAATCTGACTGTTGTGGGATCTCTTCCCGCCTACATTTGGGAAGAGGACCAAGGCCACTATAAATAGGACTTAGCCACCACCATAGAGGGGGATCGATTCGGACCCGACTACCTCACCAGCTCTCTTGAGCTCAAGAACACCTCACCTCCGGAGGCCAGTTCATCCACTGTACTAGTTCATCCTCAGCCCCTCGAGGCAATCCACCAAAACGCTGTAGTAGGGTATTACACCGCAAGGTAGCCGGAACTAGGATAAACTACCGTGTCACTTTGTCTCTTCGAGATCGACGCGCTAGGCTTAGGAGGATCGCGAGTAGGCAGGCTAGGTAGGTTGAGATTTCCGCACGCACCCCAGAGTTCGAACCTCTCAAGGGTTTGTGGAACCCGTAATCCGACATTTGGCGCACCAGGTAGGGGTGCGTCGGAGATCTACTGCCCCGTCCGCCAGATCACACCGCCGGCCCCGATGGCGGGTACTCCTCCGTTGACTCGTCCGACGCGCGCCTCCAGAGAAGCGTCGGGGCCGCGCTGTTTCACCCTCTCCCTGCGGCGTGTGGAGTGGCCACCCAAGTTCAGACCGGAGATGCCGCCATGCAACGACTACGTGGCGGATCCGGCCGCTTTCCTCCATGCGTACGAAGAAGCAGTTTGGGCGGCCGGCGGAGATGACAAGATGAAGGCCAACTGGCTCCCCATGGCCCTCGTCGGTGCACCACATGCCTGGTTGCTCAACCTGCCGGAGTCCTTTGTGGCCTCGGAGCTGCGCGGCCTCTTCCTCGCACGCTACATGGCACCAACACCCCCCGTTGTCGCATCTGTCCTAGGTGGCTCGCAGGCACCACCTTCTGACTGCCACATCAAATAGTTCTACCGACAAGTAAGTGCCGCCTAGGCGGGCTCGGGGGCTCCCTCGGGCTGGGCGGCGCCCAAGGCCGACCTCACCTTCGGCCCCGAGGATCATCCGACCGCCACGACGGGAGCAGGCGCGCTCCCGATGCTTTGCACCCCCACCATCTGCAGCGTGGCGGTCAACAAGACCCTCGTCGACGGTGGAGCCGGCCTCAACATGCTCTCTTGAAAGTGCATTACATCGACTAGAGGGGGGAGGGTGAATAGGCAATTTTTAAGAAAATGTCACTCAGGAATTTCAAGGTGAGGAAATTCCTAAGCGAAGAACTACTTGCAGCAGAATAAGTACGCAGGTACAAGCAAAACAGAGTAATAGCATAGTCATCATGATGAAATGAAGGACACGCACTGAGTACAGAAAGAGTAAACACAGGATAAGCAGGATGGAGACAGACAAACTGAAGAATTAGGATTGAGGAAATAGAGAAAGTCTTTATTCAATGTCTTCAAGCATTAATGATCATGTACATCAACACATAACTGAGGAAATGAAAGGGTTGAGGAAATAGAACCAGTTGGCTTGGTGAAGATAATGATTTGTTCGACCAGTTCCAAGAGCTGTGACAGTTGTATGTCTGGTTGGAGCAGCTGAGTATTTAAACTCGAGGACACACAGTCCCGGACACACAGTCCTCACTGTATTCTCCTTGAGCTAAGATCACGCAAACCTCGCCCAACAGTAGTGGTAAGTCTTCACAGGTGACTTCCAAACCTTGATAGACTAGGTCACTCAGCAATCCACAATTCCTCTTGGATGCTCAGACCATGACGCCTAACCGTCTGGAGGATACACAGTCCTCAAAGGTAACAAGCGTCGGTTCCACATAGGAACAATCTCTTCAGTGATGCTCAATCACTTTGGGGTTTGTAGGTTTGGGTTTGGGATTTGGGTCTTCCTCACTTAATGATTTTCGCTCAAAGTCCTCGAAGGATGGGATGCTCTCAATTGACAAGTGTCAACTTCTCACGGAGCAGCCAACCAACTAGCGGTTGTAGGGCGCGGCTATTTATAGCCTAGGGAGCAGCCCGACATGATAAGACATAAATGCCCTTCAATGATATGACCGTTAGGTGGTAGATATTTTGGAACGGCTAGCGCGCGGCTCAGCAACGATCGGATACATGAGGTTTGAATTCCTCAAGGCTATCATGTTCCTCACTGTGTAGGCAATCCGCACTGGCGAATTCCTAACTCCTCAGTCAGGACAAATTCCTCAGAGACCATAAGATCTTCGTCTCTGTCACTGAAGAAATTGACTGAACTGAAATGAGATTTCCAATGGCTTCACTCGAAGGATTGGGTAGGTGTAGGATTTTGAGATCAGCATCACTTGGAAATCTGTTTCCTTAGTATTACCTCGACCCCCTTTAACAGTACGGTGTTTCCTATGACTCAAGAAGAAGAAAATGAAACTAGAAAACAAAAGTCCTCATGCTTCAGATTCCTCGCATGATTATGGAAGTCTTCACGGTCACACCAGTTTCTTCACTTTCAAAGTCTTCAGGAGAACCAAAGTCTTCAGCTGAAGACATTCATTTTTAGGGGTCAACTTTCACTGTAAATATCAAACTCCTCATTAACTTATAGAGCATGTGTACACTCACAAACATATTAGTCCCTTAACCTATAAGTCTTCAATACACCAAAATCACTAAGGGGCACTAGATGCATTTACAATCTCCCCCTTTTTAGCGATTGATGACAATATAGGTTAAGCTTTCAACGGGGATAAACATATGAATTGAAAGTACTCAAAATTGAGGAATTTGATTGCAAGATATATAAGAACTCCCCCTGAAGATGTGCATAGAGAGGTATTTGCTTTTGAAGCAATGCACACTTGAAGAGTAGAATCATGGAGATCTCCCCCTATATCTTGTAATTCATACACGCATTTAACATATAGAATGAATAATTTGAAATGCATGATGAAATATGGTGACTGATGTAATTCAGCATGCGTGCATAGGATTAATGAGGAAATAGCATGCAGAAAAACAGAGCAAAAGTATCAGGTCACCATCGGACTTAAGTTTACAATTCGATCAACAAAAGCTTCAGAAGAGAGAGAGTTGCAACTTAACAAGAAAATGCCCATATATATAGACCCGCTTGAAGACTAACTCAAATTTCTCCCCCTTTGTCATCAAATGACCAAAAGGGACGAAAAGTGAGGACTAACTCTCCTGAAGAATTTCTTCACAAAGTCGATGGAGGAGCGCCAGCGTTGTTGGGGTCGTCGGTTGGAGTAGGGCCTGCCGCAGTGTCGTCCAGATCTTCATTTTCATCAGTGTTGCGGGACGAGGAATATGAACTGGGAACCAAAGAAGGAACTTCGACCTTCTTGAATTTATTTGGTGGAGGCTTAGCCCAGCAGAAATCCTGCTTGAAACCCATCTGCTTGAGATCCTCATCACCGTAGAGGTGAGTCAATATAGCCCAGGTGCGATCGAACATTTCGTTGAGGTAGTAGTGGTTCTTCTTCACTGAATTATAAGTGGCAGTCATGTTGTGAAGAATTGAACCAAACTGGCGTTTCACCCATTTGTGATCGTGATCCACCTTCTGATGAAGACTGAGGAGAAGCTCACAATCAGTCATCACCCTTGGAGCTGTTGCCTGAGGACTTTGCTTTGAAGCATTTGCGGCAGTATCATGAGTGGCAGAATCATCATTGGTGGAGTATGAAGAAGCTTTGCGAAACTGTCCATCCAATGGATGAATGCCCTCATCAATGACAGCAATGGCCTTGCCCTTCTCATCAGCTGAGGAAAATGTGCGTTTGAGGACTTCAATCGGAGGCAAGAAGCTGCCATGGTTGAGCATATCAGCTTTGTAGTTGAGTGAAGACCTTGATATGAGGAATCTCTTGATCCATGGAGCGTAAGGCTTCAGCTCAAACGGGGACATAGCGACATTTGCCAGAGTCCTCATGAAGAAATCATGATAATTCACGGGAATACCGTGCATGATGTTGAACAACATATTCTTCATGATGCCAAAGACTTCCTCATCATTTGAGTCGTGGCCCTTGATTGGACTCAAAGTCTTCGTTAGAATACGATAGGATGTCCTTGGCACATACTGCAATTCCTTCACGAGGAATTTGGTCCTTGATGCTTGTCTAGGCTTCAGCGGTTTCATCACCACTTGCATAAAATGACCGAACAACTCAGTTTCAGAATATATCAGACGCGCACCTTCTGGGGGAGGACTGACTGGCATGGCATGAAGCAATTCAGTTGTTGGTGCCTTGTAATGAGTGTTTTCAGTCATCCAGTCCAACACCCATGAATTCACATCTTTAGCATTTCCGGTGATGTGCAGCGTCATGTAGAATTGAAGAATGAGTTCTTCATTCCAATCGCATATGTCAGTGCAGAAATTGAGCAGGCCAGCATCATGAATGGCAGTGAGGACTAGCGAAAGCAAGGTGGAATATGCTAATGATCAAAGATCTTGTCTTTGTTGAATAGCACTGAAGAATAGAAGTTTGCCTGACTGGCAGTCCAGCATTGCTTTCTCCTCAGACAAGCTGAATCATATGGATTATATTCAGTGAAGAATACATGCTGGTTGAAGATGGCATCAACCTTGAACTTTGGGGTCTTGGAGAATGGATTCTTCGGCTGTGGCTGAGGAGTGTTTGTGATTTGAAGAATAACTTCTGGGACTTCAATTTCAGGAGCCGCATGCTGAGGAATTTCAGCTTCTGCTTCAGTAGCAGCCTGGGCCTCCATTTCTTCAGCAACATGTTCATCAGCACTAGTGGCTGGAATCTCTTCAGGAATGGAAGGGGTGGCATGAATTTCTTCAGAACCCATGAGAACTTCAGTTGGAGCCGAGGACTGAGGAATTTGCCGGATCGGTGTGAATATAGGTGAGTTGGGGTGCTGACTCTCCCAAAAATCATCATTCAGCACAAGAGTGGTGCATCCAATGTCCACATCATCATCCACTTCCATTTCTTCAACTCCGGCCTCTTCAGCAGTGAACTGAGGCGTTGGCGATGATACCTGAGGGGTTGAGATGAAAGCTTCAACCTCAATTTCTTCATCCATCTGCTCTGTGGAAGCAGCAGAGGGATCTTCTTATGCTGATTCTTTGGGAATCTGATATTCTTCGCCATGAGGAACAAGTTCCTTGGATGGCATGCTTGCAAGAGGAACAACATCAATGGGATTCTCCAGTGAACTTGTCAAAATCTTCGCCTTCTTGGGGGCCGAAGATTCTGATGTAGCTGATGCCTTCCTCTTCTTCAAAGCAACATGCTCCGCAGCTTTGGTTTTCTTCACTTCTAGAGCAGAAGGAAGAATCAGACTTGGTGTTGGTGCAGGCAGAGCAGTGGTAGTGGGATCAATTTCTTCAGGCACAACTGATGCAGTTGGCCTGTTGTCGGTGGAAAACGACACCTATGGGATCACTGGAATCCCTTCTACGGTTGCGGGGCGTGGAGATCGTGAGAAGAGCAGGACTAGTAGACAACACAAAGGGATTTACCTAGGTTCGGGCCACAAAGATGCGTAAAACCCTACGATCCTGCTTTGGTGGATGTAGTTAGTGTTCTTGAGCTCTTGAACTAGCTCTGGGTGCCGTCGGGTTCAAAAGAGCCGAATCCTTTCTCTGTGTGCCATGGGCCTCCTTTTATAGGCGAAAGGGGCTGCCACAGTGGCACACAGGAGGTGGAAAGTGCTACAGTGTTGCGAGTTTATCGCTAGTATTACAGGACAAGACGCATTTAATGCGAGGCTTAGGTGTCCCATCGCTTTATCGGGGATGGGGGCGAGGCCCGTCCCGTCCATCGCCGCTCCTCCTCGCTTCGACACACGCCCTGGCCAGCGATGCATGCAGTGCCATGTAGGCAGGCAGGCAGCTGAGGTAGCGCGGTGGTGGAGCCTCCACGAAGGATTGCATGCTGCCACGTAGGTGCCTGCCCAGCTGGTTGGGTCGGCAGCTGCATGTGAACAGCGGTGAGGACTTGGCTGGTGCGGGCCTGGTAGTGGCCTTGCCGGTGCGCTTGGCGAGGGCCTTGTCGGGTGGCCCAACAAGGGTCTTGCCGCGTGGCCCGGCAAGGGTCTTGCCGTGGCGCGTTGGCCTCCCCGGCAAGGATCTTGCCGGGGGTCTTGTGGGTTTCTTCGGTGAGGATGGTTGCCTTCCTATCCTCATTTGATCTTGAGCATTCTATGTCTTCACAAAGATTTGCATGCCACCACGGAGGTGCCTCCCGAGCCTTGTCCCAATGCATCTGTTTAGCATTGGTGGGCTCAAGGGTGGCTCGCTCAGTTGGCATGCGCGAGCTGCCCCAGCAAGGGTCTTGTCGGGGCTGCTGAGGCCGCTCCGGCAAGGGTCCTTGCCGGGGGAACCTGCTACGCCTATATGATCTTTGTGGCCTTGGTCCTTGTTGCTCTGTTTGTCCTTGTGGCTTCGGCGTCTCTCCGGCTTCCCCTTCCTGCCGTGTCTGTGCGTGGCCGTGGCGGGAGGCTCTGACTGCCCGTGCACAAGTAAAGGGGTCAAAAGCAGAGCCCCTACTTTTTTACACCGACAGGAGCCCCCGGGCCTGGGCCACACATAAGCGCAGCACGTTGTTGGCCCAGGCCCAGAACGGTGCGTGGGCAGTTGAGGCGGATTTTTACCGCGGCCACTGTTTCGTCTGCTGTGCTTCCCCACGACCCGCGTTGAACGCGTGACGTGGGGGTCGTGCACGCACATGACGTGGGCATGCTGGAATCATTTTCTGGTGGACAGTCAAGAGGCGGCTTGCGTGTCTCTTCGAGACCGCAGGGCCGCCCCCATTGACTGCCTTCGCTTGGGAACCATCGTTCCACGCGTCCCATCGCGCCCGCCACTTGTGCCATGTTCGCTTCATGCATAACGCAGAGCGAATGGTAGGCGCGCCGGACGTGGGAAGTCGCGCGCGTGCGGCTCGATTCCCACGCGACTTCAATGGAGTGGGGAGGGCGATCGACGGCCCCGCTTGCCGTCACTTCAACGAGGCGGATTGGCCGAGGGTGGGCGGCCGAGCCCTGCCCCGCCCCTTTATAAAGAGGGGAGGGGGGAACGGTGCCTCTCAACTCTTCGCCATCTGCCTCTCCCCATTCCTGCTTCCCTTCTTCTTCTGCCATGGTGAGGGGGCACAGCGACGCATCATCGGTGGTGGCGAGGGTCTCGGCCAGACAGCGCATTGCTCCTCCCCAGGAGCTCGTAGCGGCGGAGCCGGCCGCTAGAGGAAGGGGGAGGGGGCGAGGTCGAGGCCGTCGCAGTGCCCGAGGGAGAGGAGGACGGGGCGGCAGATCCGCCTCGCCCCCTCCAGCAGCCCCTCCTCCGATGGAGGGCCACGCCGGGGACAACCCCTGCGAATTCTTCATCAGGCTGCGCCATCCGCCGCGCCGTCGCTTCCGCCCTCCGACCCCATTTGCACGGGAGATGGAGCTGGATCCGCCGCAGGTGCTGCGGCTGCACATGAGGGGTTGTGGGAACAGTGGCACATGGGTCGACGTCGAGTTCCCCTCCCCTCATGTCGTGTATCTTCACCGAGGGTGGAAGACCTTCGCTCGCCTCCATAGCTTGATGGATGGGCTCGCTCCCCATTTCAAACTAATGGAGGGTGGCCTCCTCTCCATCAAGATCTTCGGGCACTTCGGGACCCGCATGAGGTGCTGCGTGGAGAGCTCCTCCGACGATGAAGATTGCTCCTCAAGTGAGAGTGGTGAGGAAGACAATGGCAGCGACGACGAGGGCAGCGAGCGGCAGGATGACGGGTCCGACTAGGTGTCGGGCGCCGCTCCGAGCAGCACCGGCGACCCCATCATCCGTGTCGCCGACTCCTTGAACTTCTTGGGGTCGTTTCCTTGGGCGGCTGGCATAGGGAGGCTACGGAAGAGGAAGAGGATGGGCAACAAGGCCGTCAAGTCAGAGTACGCGGGCACCGACGCCTTCGTCGCGTGTTGACGTCTTGCCGCCTTGTCTTCGAGCTCTGCCTCCGGCGCTGCCATCACCATCCAGCCCTTGGACGGCCACTGAGATGTTCTTCTGGTGTCTTCTGCCACTCGTAGCTCGCCTAGGCGCCCCTTTTGCCCTTCTGCTTTCTTGTTCCATTTCCTGAGGCGAGGGACAAGAAAGGGATTACGGGCACCTTATATCTTTTTAGTCTTGTAAGCCTTCGGGCCTTTGTTAGCTTTAGAACTTGTAATCCCCTTGTTCATGTTTTTCATTTTGTATGAACTGTACCTGTACGGGATGTTTTTTAATGAAAAAGGGATGTTTCCCGGGATTTTCGTTCGCGAGAGGAACCCACGACAGGGAATGAATCCTTGTTATCTTTAAGTCAAACGTTTTCTCGCCCGGCAACAAGCCTTGCCGTTCCCCCACTCCACTCGACCTTTCTCACGCTCTTGGCGGAGGCAGGGATGAGGTGGGCTTAGGCCCCTCGTTCCTCTTCTTTGCTACCACGGCTACGACCAAATCAAGACCCAGGGGATAATACTTGGGTGCCGGAAAGGGGGAGCCCGGTAGCTTAGAGACATACGGGGTTTTCATGTATCCCAGTCCATAACAAAATGCACGACAGAGGATAGAGAACTTATCTGGATCTGCAGCCCCCGACAATCTTGGCTTGCCGTGGATGGATCTTTGTCCTTGCGGCCCTCGGCAACTCTGGCTTGCCGGGGTTCAGATGCCGGTCTGTTCCCTTTCTTCCAGAATAGCTCGACAAGAATACTTATGTGCCCTATGAACCAAAGAAGACAGAGAAGAACAGAGAGACGCGCACTCGACCTCTAAGCTAGGGGTCAGCCGCCGCTAAGCACTATCAACTCTAACCAAGGAAGAGACTCAACCTAGCATGCATGCTATAATTTAGGGCGCCAGCGCTTCGTTTATTTATGCTCAGGATCTGCGCCTGGCTTTGTACAAAGGGTTACATGCCTTGCCAGCAAGGCTTGTACAAAAGGGTGGCTTGCCGGGAGGCCCGGCAGCCGCGCCTTATGGGTAAAACTTGCCAAGATGCTCGATGTTCCAGGATTTGCTCACTGGAATGTCATCTTCAGTCTCCAGTCGGACTGCGCCGGGCCTGGTGACTCGTGTTATCCGATAAGGGCCTTCCCAATTTGGCGTCAACTTGTTGGAATTCTTGGCCGACTGAACGTGTCGAAGAACAAGGTTGCCTTCCTCAAAGCTCCGGGCATGAACCTTGCGGCTATGTTAGCGGTGCAAGGCTTGTTGGTAGCGTGCTGCTCTCACAGCCGCCCGGAGACGATCTTCCTCAAGGAGCATCGCGTCATCTTGCCGCAATTGCTCTTGCTCAAGCTCATCATAAGCGAGCACTCGAGGTGACCCGTATATGAGTTCCGTGGGGAGAACTGCTTCTGCCCCGTAAACCAGGGAAAAGGGTGTCTGACCGGTGGCTCAATTTGGCGTCGTTCTGATCGACCAAAGAACCACCGGCAACTCATCAATCCAGTGCCTTCCACTCTTGCGCAGCCTTTCAAAATTTTTCGTCCTTAAGCCTCGCAAGACTTCAGCATTTGCTCTCTCCGCTTGGCCGTTGCTCCATGGGTGTGCCATAGAAGCAAAACAGACCCTACTGCCGAGATCTTTAATGTATTGCATGAAGGCATGGCTTGTGAACTGTGTGCCATTGTCGGTGATGATCCTGTTGGGCACCCCGAAATGGCACACTAGCCCCTTGAAAAACTTTATGGCTGACTGCGCTCTCACCTTTCTCACTGCTTCCACCTCTGGCCACTTTGTGAACTTGTCGATTGCGACGTACAAGTTCTCAAAGCCCCCGATGGCACGGGGGAAAGGGCCCAATATGTTGAGCCCCCAGACCAAGAAGGGCCAGGAGAGAGGGATAGTTTGAAGGGATTGAGCTAGTTGATGAAGCTTCTTCGAATGGAACTGGCATGCTTCACACTTGGTTACTAGTGCCGTCGCATCCTGGAGGGCGGTGGGCCAGAAGAAACCTTGCCGGAAAGCCTTGCCGGCAAGGGCCCTTGATCCTATGTGGGAGCCACATATGCCTCCATGTATCTCTGCCAACAGCTTTAGTCCTTCCTCCCGAGAGATGCACATCAATTTCACCCCATTCGGTCTTCTTCTATACAATACGTTATCAACGAATTGGTACAGAGCAGACCGACGGGCTACTCTTTCTGCCTCTTCCTGCTCCTCCGGAAGCTCTCCTTTTTGAAGGAACCGGACGGTGTGCTGCGCCCATATCGGAGCCTGGGGCTCGACGGCAAGGACCAAAGGCATCTCTTCTTCCACGGGAGCGGCCGCCTCCACGGCCATGACCTAAGGTCCTACCTGAGTCGGTTGCCCTGCGGCAGGATCGGCCTCCACGGCAACATCTTCGCCGGCGGCTCCGGGGAGCTCGGTGGGAAAGTACTTGTCGGGGCCTAGCTTCCTCCGCTTGTTCTGCCCAGTCGACGGCTCAACGGATGGTTGGGTTAACTGAAGCATGAAGGTACCTAGTTCCACAGGTAGTTTGAGGGCAGCGCGCTTTGACAGGTAGTCGGCGATGTCGTTCTCCGCCTGAGGGACATGCTCCGCTTGTATACCGTCAAAGCGCTCCTCCAGTTTCCTCACCTCATCTACGTAAGCTTACATCAACGGGCTTTGATAATCTTTGTTGACCTGTCTGACGACAAGCTGTGATTCACCCCTGACGATGAGCCTCTTAACTCCTAGGTCTGCCGCGATCCTGAGACCGGCAAGCAAACCCTCGTACTCAGCGGTGTTGTTGGTTGACATCTCCTGGGGAAAGTGCATCTGGATGACATACTTGAGGTGCTCTCCGATGGGTGCGAAAAGCAGCACACCAGCACCGGCGCCTTGCAGCGAGAAGGCACCATCAAAGTACATGACCTAGTTGCAGCTTGTTTCCTTGCCGGGGAGAGTGGTCTCCTATGCCTCTTCGTCGGGCGTCGAGGTCCATTCTGCAACAAACTCCGCCAAGACTCTGCTCTAAATCGTCAAGGTACTTTAAAACTTGAAACCGAAACTTGATAGCTCTAGGGCCCACTCCACGATCCTCCCCGTTGCATCTGGGTTGTGCAGTATCCGTTGCAATGGGAGGCGGGTGACCACCGTGATCTCGTGCGCTTGGAAGTAATGGCGCAGCTTCCTCGAGGCCATAAGGAGGCCGAAGAGCAGCTTTTGCACACCTGAGTACCTCGACCTAGCTCCCTACAAGAGGGAGCTGACGAAGTACACTGGGTGCTGCACCATTTTCTTCTTATGTGCCTCTTCACCCGGTCACGTGGGTCCTGTCACGCTGCCGTCAGCCCCTGCCAGGGACCCAATCTTGTCGGGATCGATCCCTGCCGGAGAGGGTTTCGGCTTGCCATCTATTGGCTCTGTCGTTGCCGCTGCCTTCTTGTCGACCTCCCTCTGCGCCACTAGTGCGACGCTAACCACCTGATTCATTGCCGCCAGATAAAGCAGCAACGGTTCCTATGGTTTGGGCGCGACCAACACTGGGGTAGAGGAGAGGTATCTCTTCAAATCTTGCAGCGCTGCCTCGGCCTCTGGGGTCCACTCCACTGGCCCCGCCTTCTTTAAGATCTTGAAAAAGGGAAGGGCATGCTCCGCGGACTTGGAGATGAACCGGCTCATGGAAGCAACGCGGCTAGTGAGCCGATGCACGTCCTTGATCCGTTTGGGTGCCTCAATCTGCTCGATGGCCTTGATCTTATCCGAGTTTGCTTGAATGCCGCGCTGGGACACAAAGAACCCGAGAAGCTTGCCGGACGGGACACCGAAGCCACACATCTCAGGGTTCAATTTGAGGTTGATCTTGCGCAGGTTCCCAAATGTTTCCTCCAGATCTTGCACAAGTGTTGCTTTGTCCTTGGTTTTGACCACTATGTCATCCATATAAGCTTCCATATTTCTATGCAGCTGGGGTTCAAAACCAATTTGGACTGCCCTTGCAAAGGTCGAGCCAGCACTCTTTAACCCAAAAGGCATCCGTAAAAAGCAATACGTACCACATGGGGTGATGAATGCCGTGTTTTCCTCGTCTTCCTTTGTCATGAAGATCTGGTGGTATCCCGAGTAGGCGTCGAGGAACGATAAGAGGTCACACCCAGCCATGGAGTCAACAATCTGGTCGATGCGCGGCAACGGGAAAGGGTCCTTTGGACATGCCTTATTGATGTCTGTGCAGTCAATACACAACCTCCACTTCCCATTTGCCTTGCGCACCACTACCGGATTGGCCAACCACGTCGGATGGAGTACTCCCCTCACTAAGCCTGCCGCCTCTAGCTTTCTGATTTCCTCCGTGATGAACTCTTGCCTCTCCAGAGCTTGCTTCCTGACCTTTTGCTTGATGGGCTGCGCATGAGGACAGACAACAAGGTGGTTCTCAATCACCTCCCTAGGAACGCTGGGGATGTCGGAGGCTTTCCATGCAAACACATCGACATTCGCCCGTAGGAAGGTGACGAGCTCGCTTTCCTATTTTCCATCAATGGTGGAGCTTATGGTAAAAGCTCCTCCCGTGCCGTCCTCCTTGAGTGCTCTTGCCAGCGGAGCTCTCTTGCACGTTCTCAACAGAAGCACAACACCCCGAAGAGGTGCGCTTGCCGGAGTGGGTGCGAGGGGTCTCGCCGGTCTTCTTCTCTCCCGGGGCTCCGTCGGCAGGAGCAGGTGCCTTAGCGGCAGCTGCTGCAACTGCTTCCCTGTAGAGTTGGTCGGCGCAGATTAGTGCATCTTTCTTGTCGGAGGGGACGGTGATGATGTTCATCGGCCCGGGCATCTTCAGCATGTTGTAGGCATAGTGCGAAGCCGCCATGAACTTGGCTAGCACCGGGTGGCCGAGGATCCCATTGTAAGGCAAGGGGATCTCGGCTACATCAAAAACAATCCTCTCCATCCTGTGGTTTAGCTCGCCTCCGAATGTCACGTGCAGCGTGATCTTTCCTTTCGGCTGACTCCTCCCTGGGTTAACCCCTTGGAACGTGCCCGTCTCCTCGAGGTGTCCATCAGGGATCTGCAGCCTTTTGACCACAACAGTCAAGATCAAGTTCAGGCTGGCCCCACCGTCAACCAACATCTTTGTCACCTTGAGGTTGCGGATTGTTGGTGATACCAACAATGGCAAGCACCCGACCGCAGTGGTGCGGTCAGGGTGGTCCTCGGTGTCGAAGATGATGGGCGTGCTGGACCATTTTCATGGCTTCCGTGCATCAAACGATGGCTCCACCGCTGTGATCTCACGCACCCACTGCTTGAGTTGGCAGTGGGATGTATGCAGCGAGGTGCCACCATCAACGCACATGGCCTCTGTGGCTTTCTGGAACTTGTGGTCGCCGGACTCGTCGTCCTCATCATGATCAGCATCTTCCTGCTTCTTGTCGCGGCCCTGGGCGGGCCTCTCTTGCTGATTATCCTTGCCACGGCGGCCTCCTTGGCCGCCACGCTTCTTGCCGGATCCCTTGGCACCATATGGGCCTTTCTCCTTGTCCCGCCGCTCATACTCGGCTTTCTGCTTCTCGGCGAGCAGCTCTACCTGCCGGCAGTTTTGGAGGTCATGGCCCTTGGTGCGGTGGATCTTGCAGTACTGCTTGTCGGAGCCTCCCGGCTTATCGGCGGCCGCCAAGGCCCGACAAGCATCGCACCCGGCAATCTCCTTGCCGAGGTCGCTCGCCCTGGTCTTCTTGGTGGGGCCGGTGTCGTCGGATCCCTCGACGGCAAGCACGGCCTTGCCCTTGCGCTTCCTGTTGCGGCGTCGGCCCTTCTTCGCTAGGGTGATGGTGTCATCTGTGGAGTCGGTTTCCGCATCGGCATCTTCGCCGGGGTACCTCCTTCCCTCTTCAGTGCGAGCGCACCGATCGGCTAGAACATAGATCTTGGCCACATCCTTAACCTTGTTCATCGCCAGTTCTTCACCCATCTTGCGATTGCGCACGTTCTAATGGAACACACTGATCACGGCGGCGGGATGAACATCGGGGATGTTGTACTACACCCGATTGAATCTTTGGATGTACTTGGGCAGGTTTTCCCCTTCCTTCTGGGGGATGATGTGCAAATCACTCGCCTGTCCATGAGCTTGGTGACCTCCGGTAAAGGCGCCAACAAACTCATGGCACAGATCCGCCCAAGAAGAGATGGAATCCATCGGCAAGTGCATCAACCATGACATAACATTAGGCTTGAGTGCCAACGGGAAGTAGTTGGCAAGCACCTTATTGTCGCGGGCCCCAGCAGCTTGCATCGCGATGGTGTCGATGCTGAGGAACTCTGACAGGTGAGTCTTGCCATTGTACTTCTCGCCAACGTCGAGCTTGAATGTACGGTGGGAGGGCCACTGGAACTGCCGCAGCTCATGGGTGAAAGCCGGACAACCCACCTCGTAAGGTAGGCCACCGTAGCCTCCCGGCGCTGGGTGGTCCATAGAGGGCCCTGCCCGCCTGTCCGACTGGTGGCGCCGTCACGTCTGCACTCGATCGTAGTTCGAGCGTCCTCATGAGCCTGCTCCCGAAGGACTTGACGCTGATCGCGGTTGGTTCGTGGGTCGGACGACGCGATGGAAATATCATCACAAGCGTCGCCGCGATGGACCGACGCCCGGGGCGGTCGGGATGGAGGTGGGGAATGCACCGTGACCGTATCGCCACCGCCATGGCCTGCGCTGGCACGCGGTAGCCCGGTGGAGCGACGGCCTACGGGTCCCACCGGCCGCACCCCGTCGTTGTTGGTGATGCCGACGAGGCTCCAGACGGTGTCCCTCCATTCATCTAGCTTCTCCGCAGTGGGAGGAAAATTGAGGAGCAGCTGCACGTGCTAGGGCTTCCGCTGGCGTGGGTGGCGGCGAAAGCTGGGTGGACCGCGATGCGCCTCGACTCCTAACCATGTCAGAAGGAGCTGCATCACGGCTCCACAGCCGTTCGCCACCTCCATCAGCACCTCGGCGCGCATGCTGGCCCTCTTCTTCATGTGATAGGCGCACGGGGCTCTTCCCAGGGCGGCGCGCAGGGTCACCGGCAGGGTGACGCTGCTCATCACGCACAACCTGAGAGGAGCGTGCCGTGGGCGCCAGTATTGGTGTCTTGGAGGCCGCCGTGCCGCCGCCTGGCAGGACAGTGGCGCCCCTGAAGGGCCTCACGCCGCCTGCGGGGGGCCCGACTCCGTCTCTGGAGCCCGCGGCTGGTAGCTCATCGCCTGGCGCGCGAACGGTGCCACTCGCCAGGCCTGAACCGCCAGGGTGATGTGGATGTTCGCGGGCCGCGCCACGGGTTCTCTCCGCGACTGGCCCGCTATAGGTCCGCACTGGTGCTGGCAACTCGGTCCCGGACGAACCGATCGCCGTGGTCGCCTTCTTCTTAGGAGCCATGGCGATGAAGAACAGCTAGGCCAATTGCTAGACCAGATTCTCACAACAGCGCCCCTACCTGGCACGCCAAAGATGTCGGTGGAAAAAGACACCTATGGGATCACTGTAATCCCTTCTACGGTTGCGGGGCGCGGAGATCGTGAGAAGAGCGGGACTAGTAGACAACACAGAGGGATTTACCCAGGTTCGGGCCGCAAAGATGCGTAAAACCCTACGATCCTGCTTTGGTGGATGTACTTAGTGTTCTTGAGCTCTTGCACTAGCTCTGGGTGCCATGGGGAAAGAGCCGAATCCTTTCTCTGTGTGCCATTGGCCTCCTTTTATAGGCGAAAGGGGCTACCACAGTGGCACATAGGAGGTGGAAAGTGCTACAGCGTTGCGAGTTTATCACTAGTATTACAGGACAAGACGCATTTAATGCGAGGCTTAGGTGTCCCTTCGCTTTATCAGGGACGGGGGCAAGGCCCGTCCCGTCCGTCGCCGCCCCTCCTCGCTTCGACACGCGCCCTGGCTAGTGATGCATGCGGTGCCATGTAGTCAGGCAGGCAGTTGAGGTGGCGCGGTGGTGGAGCCTCCATGAAGGATTGCATGCTGCCACGCAGGTGCCTACCCAGCTGGTTGGGTTAGCAGCTGCATGCGAACGATGGTGAGGACTTGGCTGGTGCGGGCCTAGCAGTGGCCTTGCCGGTGCGCTTGGCGAGGGCCTTGTTGGGTGGCCCGGGAAGGGTATTGCCGGGTGGCCCAGGAAGGGTCTTGCCGTTGCACACTGACCTCCCCGGCAAGGATCTTGTCGGGGGTCTTGTGGGTTTCTTCGGTGAGGATGGTTGGCTTCCTATCCTCATTTGACCTTGAGCATTCTATGTCTTCACAAAGATCTGCATGCCACCACGGAGGTGCCTCCCGAGCCTTGTCCCAATGCATCTGTTTAGCGTTGGTAGGCTCAAGGGTGGCTCGCTCGGTTGGCGTGGGCGAGATGCCCCGGCAAGGGTCTTGCCGGGGCTGCTGAGGCCGCTTCGGCAAGGGTCCTTGCCGGGGGAACCTGCTACGCCTATCTGATCTTTGTGGCCTTGGTCCTTGTCGTTGCTCTGTTTGTCCTTGTGGCTTTGGCCTCTCTCCGGCTTCCCCTTCCTGCCATGTCTGTGCGTGGCCGTGGCGGGAGGCTCTGACTGCCCGTGCACAAGTAAAGGGGTCAAAAGCAGAGCCCCTACTTTTGTACACCGACACCTGTCTTGAACAGTTTCTTCAGGCGCAACGACAGAGTCTTCAGCTGGCCTGACAATTTCTTCATGCGCAACACTAGTGGTTGCCCTGGCAGTTTCTTCAGAGGCTGGAATTTGTTCAGCAGCCCTGGTGCTTGCGGTTTCATTAACAACCTGAAATTCATCAGCGATGCTGGCAATTCCTTCAGTGGCTTGAGCAGAGGCTTCAGCCGGAGTGACTTCAATGCGCACAGGAGCAGCAGCACTTGAAGTGAATGTCTTCGTCAGCTTGACTAATCTAACCTTGGCGCCCTTCCAATCAGCCTTGTAGGCTTCAAAATCTTCACTGAGCTTCTTGATGTCAGCTTGCAGTGCAATGAGCTGCTCAGGCGAAAGACTGAGGACATGGTCCTTTAAGTAGCGCTGCTTCTTGTACTGCGCTTTCTTGAGTGACCTAGCTTGGTCAAACTTCCATTTTCTTAAGTGATGAATGCAATCACAACGTGACTTTGTCCAGGAGTGAGGCCCAACTCTGGCATTGGAGCATTTGGATCCTTGTGCCATAGGTCGATGAAATCGAGCATTTTCTTTGGATCTATTAGAAGGGACACAACACTCCCTTTGGCTCTAGCAGCCCGCTGCTGTCTATCCCTGATGATATCAGCTAATTCATCATCATCAGCTTCATCATCAGAAGGTGTTTGAAAGACCACCTGCTTCTTGTGAGGACTTGGTCTAGCGCCTCGTCCAGCAGTGGCCTTGGTCTTCAGCAGAGTGGGACCGGTTGATGAAGGGTGAGCTGAAGAACTCGCTGAAGCTCCTGAGGCAATAGATATGCCTGTGGTCCGCTGGCACATGGCGAGATGCAGGGGTGTTGAGGACTTTGCTGGAGGAGCTAAGGGTTTTGAAGCCCGAGGAATTTGTGCAGCTTGAGGAACTGGGGCAGCTTGAGGAATTTGCCTTGGTGGCACCGAGGAAATTGGCCGTGAGGGCATTGCAGAAGAACTTGGTGGTTTCTTTGCTAGCTTCTTAGGCATGGCCTTCTTACTTGAAGAAGCTTCAGCAGTGGCAGCGACAACAGCATAATCTTCATTGAATTTCTTCACTGCTTCTTTGGCCTGCTTGGCCAACTTTGCTTGTCGCCTGGCCCATTCATCAGCATAATCCTCACCACATTTAAGGCTTGTTGGATCAGCTAGCTGGCCAGGTGCCAGAGGAGGTCTTGAGCATGGAGGATTGAGAGCGAATTTCTTCTTGTACTTGGGAGTAACATATCTGTGCTCCCTCCACTCTCTAGCCCATCTCCTTTCGATCCTCTGAATGCGCACTCTGCACACAGTCTTCGTTTCTTTGCCATGTTTTGCCTCATCAGGCGTGCAGTACCCTGCATAGATATCCTCAGGGATCTCAAAGGCAGTGTTTACTTCAAGCTTCTTTCCTCCTTTCTGAGGACGTTTACTGTCAGCCATTTTCTTCAGCTGAGGAATTTGCACAATTGAGTTCTCTAAAGAAGTATGCAGCTTTTCTTCGAGGAATGCTGCAAATGAGTTAAGTTGATGAGAACCTAGTGATTCAGTAGCTGACATGAGTACATGTGAACAGAGTATAGGTGCGAAGAATTTGGAGAGGTCATATGCGTTCTCAGAAGGTTTTGTAAAATTTGATGAAGTTTGAGGAAATTGACCCGATGTGTCTTGAAGAATTTCACTAAGCGTTCTTTGTCTTTGGTTCCAGAGTTGTGAGGATTGTGAGATTCACACAACTGAGGAATCATGTAGAAAAAACGTCACTTAGATAAACAGATCAAGAACTGAAGATTTGTGCTAGGTGTTTAGAGTGCGGAGATCGAAGAATAAACACCTTTTGAGAATTTGATGAAAATCATTAGTAGAATAAATGTGGTAAAACTAACTTTTAATTACCCTTGACGAAGAACACGATGAACTAGAAGTGTAGATTTGGAAGTTCGTCGGCTCGGATCTTCCACGCCCTAAATTGGCGGAGGAAGACGTCTACGACGGCGGCAGAGGGAAGATTTCCGCGGTCGGTGCGAGTAAGACGGCGACGAGGTCGAGGCAGTGAAGGTCTTCCTCACTGGCAATGATGGATTTAGCGGCGGAGGTATGGTTTGAGAAGCTCGAGCGAGGGAGTGAGTTCGAGTGGAGTAAAAGTGAAATGAGGAAGGGGAGGGGGTATTTATAGCGAAGATGAATAACTGTTCGCCCGAAGAATTTGGACGAACGTGCCCCTGACCCTTCTCATTCGCGCGACATGTGTCACCCACGTACTGTGAAGTGGAGATCGTGTGAGATCATGGGTGAATTAAAAATTATACCGTGGAATGCGTAATGGTTGAGTGGCAAAAGCCGAAAATTTCAGATAAGAATATTTTAAAGTTTTGTTCGCAATTTCTTCATCTGACAAGGACAGAGTGAAGAATTTGAATGAGTTTCAAATAGAACGCACATGAAGAATTTGTGAATAGATTTGGTTGAGTTTAGCATAGAGGGGGAAGGGTCTCACATTCACTTAGCAAAAAAAGTCAACTTGAAGAATTAGCTATAAGTGAATGCTGTAGAGGACATAAACTCATATATATATATATATATATATATATATATATATATATATATAGAGTCAAATGAAGAACAACGATGGAAAGAGTGAAGACAATGCAAAGTTGAAGAATTTGAAATTGAGGAATTTCAAAAATGAAGAAAAACTCAAGTTGAAGATTTTCAACTTTGGTTGGTGGCGTAAGCCACCGTATAAGAAAGCTGATTTCATACACCGCGTACAATTCTCATAGGGTTCTGAGAATCAACTTCTTCATTAATTTCTTCACACTTAGAGGGTTAGTCTTCATTGATTGAAGAAAAACGTTACTTCATGTGTTGCACATCTAAGTCATCAAGTCAGCATAAGTGTTAGGATGTGTGTCCTTTTCAAAGAACATTCGAAGATTCTAGGATATTTAGCTCACACCGCAACTTGGTAAATCTCTTCTCATCTAGGGATTAGTGAAGATATCGGCCAGCTGGTCTTTAGTGCTTGCGTGGTCGATGGATATGTCGCCCTTCAACACATGATCATGAAGAAAATGATGACGAATCTGGATGTGCTTTGTCTTCGAGTGCTGAACTGGGTTATGATCAATCTTGATAGCACTCTCGTTGTCACAGTAGAGAGGCACATTCTTCATGTTGATGCCATAGTCCTTGAGTGTTTGCTTCATCATAGTAATTGAGCACAGCAAGATCCAGCAACAATGTACTCAACTTCTGCAGTGGAGAGTGATACGCAGTCCTGCTTCTTCAAGGACCAACATACCAAGGATCGTCCAAGGAAATGATATGTGCCTGATGTTGACTTGTGGTCCACCCGATTGCCAGCATAGTCAGAGTCTGAATATCCAATGAGATCAAAGGAAGAGCCCTTGGGATACCATAATCCAAGTGTTGGTGTGTGAGCTAGATATCGAAGAATATGCTTCACAGCCTTATGGTGTGATTCCTTCGATGTAGCTTGAAATCGGGCACACATGCAAACACTAAGCATAATATCCGGCCTAGATGCACATAGGTACAATAAAGAGCCAATCATGGAACGGTATACATTTTGATCGAAGTCTTTACCATTTTCATCAGTGCATAGATGGCCATTTGTGGGCATAGGAATTTTGATGCCTTTGCAGTCTTGCATGCCGAATTTCCTCAACACATCTTTGAGGTATTTCTCCTGAGATATGAATATGCCATTGTATTGTTGACGAATCTGAAGACCTAAGAAGAATATCAATTCTCCCATCATAGACTTTTGATATTCTTCACTCATCATATAGGCAAATTCATCACTTTCTTCATGAGGAATTCCTTCAGTGCGTCATACCATGCCCGAGGTGCTTGCTTGAGGCCATAGAGGGTCTTGTTGAGTCTGTAGATGTGATCTGGAAATTTTGGATCCTCAAAACCTGGTGGTTGAGCAACATATACTTCTTCCTCAAGCTTACCATTGAGGAATGCACTTTTCACATCCATTTGTTGTAATATGATATTATGATGGTTAGCATAAGCAAGCAATATGCGAATAGCCTCAAGTCTAGCAACAGGTGCAAAAGTTTCATCGAAATCAATTCCTTCAACCTGTGTGTAGCCTTGAGCTACAAGATAAGCCTTATTCCTCACCACGAGGCCATTTTTGTCTTGTTTGTTGCGGTAGATCCATTTGGTACCGATGATGTGCTTGCGTGGGTCTGGTCGCTTGACAAGCTCCCACACATTGTTGAGCTCGAATTGATGCAATTCATCTTGCATGGCTTGAATCCACTCATATTCCATGAATGCTTCATCTACTTTAGTGGGCTCTGTGATAGAGACAAATGGAAAATGCCCACAAAAGTTAGATAAATGTGAAGCTTTTGAGCGCATGAGTGCTACGTCTTGAGCTTGCGTTGGTTTTCCTCGAAGAGGAGAGGGTGATGCAGCGATAGTAGCGTAAGTATTTCCCTCAGTTTTTGAGAACCAAGGTATCAATCCAGTAGGAGGCTCCTCAAAAGTCCCACACACCTACACAAACAAACTAAGAACTCGCAACCAACGTAATAAAGGGGTTGTCAATCCCTTCACGGCCACTTGCGAAAGTGAGATCTAATAAATATAGTAAGATAAGATAAATATATTTTTGGTATTTTATAATATAGATGCAAAAAGTAAAGATGCAAATAAAACTAGATTGGAAGCAAATATGATAAGAGATAGACCCGAGGGCCATAGGTTTCACTAGTGGCTTCTCTCAAGATAGCATAAGTATTACGGTGGGTGAACAAATTACTGTCGAGCAATTGATAGAAAAGCGCATAGTTATGAGATTATCTAAGCATGATCATGTATATAGGCATCATGTCCACAACAAGTAGACCAACTCCTGCCTGCATCTACTACTATTACTCCACACATCGACCGACTCCTTCCTGCATCTAGAGTATTAAGTTCATAAGAACATAGAAACACATTAAGCAAGATGACATGATGTAGAGGGATAAACTCAAGCAATATGATATAAACCCCATCTTGTTATCCTCGGTGGCAACAATACAATACGTGCCTTGCAACCCTTTCTGTCACTGGGTAAGGACACCGCAAGATTGAACCCAAAGCTAAGCACTTCTCCCATGGCAAGAAAGATCAATCTAGTAGGCCAAACCAAACTGATAATTCGAAGAGACTTGCAAAGATAACTCGATCATACATAAAAGAATTCAGAGAAGATTCAAATATTATTCATAGATAAACTTGATCATAAACCCACAATTCATCGGATCTTGACAAACACACCGCAAAAAGAGTTTACATCGAATAGATCTCCACAAGAGAGGGGGTGAACATTGTATTGAGATCCAAAAAGAGAGAAGAAGCCATCTAGCTAATAACTATGGACCCGTAGGTCTGTGGTAAACTACTCACAACTCATAGGAGGGGCAAGGATGTCGATGTAGAAGCCCTCCGTCGTCGATTCCCCCTCCGGCAGAGTGCCGGCGAAGGCTCCAAGATGAGATCTCACGGATACAGAAGGTTACGACGGTGGAAATTGTGTTTTGTGGTGCTCCTTGATGTTTTTGGGGTACGTAGGTATATATAGGAGGAAGAAGTACATTGGTGGCCGCCCGAGGGGCCCACGAGACAGGGGGCGCGCCCTACGGGGGGGGGGGGAGCTCCTATCTCATGGGAGCCTCGGCTGCTTCTTGACTTGCACTCCAAGTCCTCTGGATCATGTTCGTTCCAAAAATCACTCTCCCGAAGGTTTCATTCCGTTTGGAGTCCGTTTGATATTCCTTTTCTTCGAAATACTGAAATAGGCAAAAAAAATAGCAATATGGGCTGGGCCTCCGGTTAGTAGGTTAGTCCCAAGAATGATATAAATGTGTAAAATAAAGCCCATAAACATCCAAAAGGTGTAATATAATAGCATGGAACAATCAACAATTATAGATACGTTGGAGACGTATCAAGCATCCCCAAGCTTAATTCCTGCTCGTCCTCGAGTAGGTAAATGATAAAAAGAGAATTTTTGATGTGGAATGCTACCTAGCATAATTCATAATGTAATTTTCTTTATTGTGGCATGAATGTTCAGATCCAAATGATTCAAAATAAAAGTTCATATTGATAAAAAAATAGTAACACTTCAAGCATACTAATCAAAGTAATCATGTCTTCTCAAAATAACATGGCAAAAGAAAGTTCATCCCTACAAAATCATATAGTTAGGCTATGCTTCATTTTCGTCACACAAAGATGTTCCCAACTTCTATACCCCCGATGACAAGCCAAGCAATTGTTTCATACTTAAATAATCTCAAACTTTTTCAACCTTCACGCAATACATGAGCGTGAGCCATGGATATAGCACTATGGGTGGAATAGAATATGATGATGGGGATTGTGTGGAGAAGACAAAAAAGGAGAAAGTCTCACATTGACGAGGATAATCAACGGGCTATGGAGATGCCCATCAATTGATGTCAACATGAGGAGTAGGGATTGCCATGCAACGGATGCACTAGAGCTATAAATGAATGCTCAACAAAAGAAAACTAGTGGGTGTGCATCCAACTTGCTTGCTCACGAAGACCTAGGGCATTTGAGGAAGCCCATCGTAGGAATATACAAGCCAAGTTCTATAATGAAAAATTCCCACTAGTATGAAAAAGACAACTTATGAGACTCACTATATGAAAAACATGGTGCTACTTTGAAGCACAATATATGAGACTCACTACATGAAGAACAAGGTGCTACTTTGAAGCACAAGTGTGGAAAAAGAGATAGTAACATTGCCCTTTTTTTTTTTTTTTTCTTTTTTTGGGCCTTTCTTTTTTTGGCCTTTCTTCTTTTTCTTCTTTTTTTTTCTTTGGGCAATGTTCTAATAATGATGATCATCACACTTCTATTGATTACAACATAAGAATTACAACTCGAAACTAGAACAAGATATGACTCTATATGAATGCCTCCGGCGGTGTACCGGGATGGTGCAATGAATCAAGAGTGACATGTATGAAAAATAATGCATGGTGGCTTTGCCACAAATACGATGTCAACTACATGATCATGCAATGGCAATATGACAAAAGTAAAGTATGTCATGATGATGATGAACGGAACGGTGGAAAGTTGCATGGCAATATATCTCGGAATGGCTATGGAAATGCCATAATAGGTAGGTATGGTGGCTGTTTTGAGGAAGATATAAGGAGGTTTATGTGTGATAGAGCGTATCGTATCACGGGGTTTGGATGCACCGGCGAAGTTTGCACCAACTCTCAAGGTGAGAAAGGGCAATGCACGGTACCGAAGAGGCTAGCAAAGGCGGAAAGGTAAAAGTGCGTATAATCCATGGACTCAACATTAGTCAAAAGAACTCATATACTTATTGCAAAAATTTAGAAGTCATCAAAAATCAAGTACTACGCGCATGCTCCTAGGGGGATAGATTGGTAGGAAAAGACCATCGCTCGTCCCCGACCGCCACTCATAAGGATGCACAAGCCAGGTACACTTCATGTTTCAAATTTGTTACACAACTTTAACCATACGTGCATGCTACGGGACTTGCTAACTTCAACACAAGCATTCTTTAAATTCATAATCACCCAACTAGCATGACTTTAATATCACTACCTCCATATCTCAAAACAATTATCAAGTATCAAATTGATCATAGCATCCAATTCACTTCCTATGATAGTTTTTATTATACCCAACTTGGATGCCTACCATTCTAGGACCAATTTTATAACCATAGCAAATACCATGCTGTTCTAAAAGACTCTCAAAATAATATAAGTGAAGCATGAGAGACTAGTAATTTCTTCAAAATTAAGACACCACCGTGCTCTAAAAGATATAAGTGAAGCACTAGAGCAAAAACTATCAAGCTCAAAAGATATAAGTGAAGCACATAGAGTATTCTAGCAAATTCTAATCAAATAGGCTTCTCCCAAAAGGTGTGTACAGCAAGGATGATTGTGGTAAACTAAAAAGCAAAGACTAATATAATACACGACGCTCCAAGCAAAACACATATCATGTGGCGAATAAAAATATAGCTCCAAGTAAAGTTACCAATGAACGAAGACGAAAGAGGGGATGCCTTCCCGGGGCATCCCCAAGCTTAGGCTTTTGGCTATTCTTGAATATCTTGGGGTGCCATGGGCATCCCCAAGCTTAGGCTCTTGCCACCCTTTATTCCATAGTCCATAAAAGCTTTACCCAAAACTTGAAAACTTCACAACACAAAACTGAACAGGAAATCTTATAAGCTCCGTTAGTGAAAGAAAACAAAACCACCACATAAGGTACTGTAATGAACTCATTCTTTATTTATTTTGGTGTTAAACCTACTGTATTCCAACTTCTTTATGGTTTATAAACTAATTTACTAGCCATAGATGCATCAAATAAGTAAACAACACACGAAAAACAGAATCTGTCAAAAACAGAACAGTCTGTAGAAATCTGTAACTAACGCAAACTTCTGGAACTCTAAAAATCCTACAAAATTAGGAAGTCCTGTACAATTAGTTTATTGAACAGCAGCAAAAATAATAAACGCAAAATCACATTCCTGTGATTTAACAAAATTATATTTGTGCGCCCAAAGTTTCTGTTTTTCAGCAGAATCAAATCAACTATCATCGTAGGTTATCCTATAGGTTGTACTTGGCACAAACACTAACTAAAAGATAAAAACACATCTAAACAGAAGGTATATGCAAGATTTATTACTAAACAGGAGCAAAAACAAAAAACACAAAGAAAATTGGGTTGCCTCCCAACTAGCACTATTGTTTAACGCCCCTAGCTAGGCATAAAGGCAAAGATAGATCTAACGAGTGCCATCTTTGACACTAAATTCATAAGTATCCCGCATGATAGATTCATAAGGTAATTTGACTTTAATTCTTGGAAAGTGCTCCATGCCTTTCTTTAATGGAAATTGGAATCTAATATTCCCTTCCTTCATATCAATAATCGCACCAATCGTTCTAAGGAAAGGTCTACCAAGAATAATAGGGCAAGAAAGATTGCAATCTATATCAAGAACGATAAAATCTACGGGCACCAAATTTATATTTGCAACAATAAGAACATAATTGATCCTTCCCATTGGCTTTTTAATGGTGGAATCCGCAAGGTGCAAATTTAAAGAGCAATCATCAAGATCATGGAAACCTAGAATATCACATAAAGTTTTCGGAATCGTGGCAACACTAGCACCCAAATCACACAAAGCAAACCACTCATAATCTTTAATTCTAATCTTTATAGTAGGTTCCCACTCATCATTAAGTTTTCTAGGTATAGAAACTTCCAAATTAAGTTTTTCATCATAAGATTGCATCAAGGCATCAACAATATGTTTGGTAAAAGCTTTATTTTGACTATAAGCATGAGGAGAATTAACAATGGATTGCAACAAGGAAATACAACCTTTTAAAGAGCAATTATCATAATCAAATTCCTTGAAATCCGAGATAGTAGGTTCTATATTATTAGAAGTTGAGGACTCTCCAATCTCACTTTTACCAAATTTAGCATCAAGATCTAAAGACTCCGAATTCTTGGGATGCCTTCTAGGCAAAGTTGATTCATCATCAGTCCCATAATTATCAAAATTCATATTGCAAAACATAGATCTAATAGGAGACGCATCAATAACTTTAAGATCCTCATCATTATTTTCATGGAAACTAGAAGAACACGCTTTTATAAAGCTATCTTTCTTAGCACGCAATCTAGCGGTTCTTTCCTTACACTCGTCAATGGAAGTTCTCATTACTTTTAGAGACTCATTGATATCATGCTTAGGAGGAGAAGATCTAAGTTTAAGAGAATCAACATCAAGCGAAAGTCTATCAACGTTCCTAGCCAAATCATCAACTTTGAGCAATTTTTCTTCAAGCAAAGCATTAAAATTCTTTTGAGAAATCATAAATTCTTTCACACTATTCTCAAAATCAGAGGGCATCTTATTAAAATTACCATAAGAATTATTGTAGGAATTTCCATAATTATTAGAGGAATTACTAGGGAACGGTCTAGCATTAAAGTTTCCTCTATAAGCATTGTTTCCAAAACTATTCCTACCAACAAAATTCACATCCATAGATTCATTATTATTCTCAATCAAAGAAGACAAAGGCATATCATTGGGATCAAGAGGAGTATTTTTAGTAGCAAACATCTTCATAAGTTCATCCATCTTTCCACTCAAAACATTGATTTCTTCTATAGCATGCACTTTTTTACTAGAAGATCTTTCGGTGTGCCATTGAGAATAATTAGCCATAATATTATCAAGAAGTTTTGTAGCATCTCCTAACGTGATTTCCATAAACGTGCCTCCCGCGGCCGAATCTAAGAGATTTCTAGAAGCAAAGTTCAAACCGGCATAAAATTTTTGTATGATCATCCATAAATTCAAACCATGAGTAGGGCAATTGCGAAGCATCAATTTCATTCTTTCCCAAGATTGGGCAACATGCTCATGATCAAGTTGTTTAAAATTCATAATATCGTTCCTAAGAGTGATAATCTTAGCGGGAGGAAAATACTTAGAGATAAAAGCATCTTTGCACTTGTTCCAAGAATCAATACTATTTTTAGGCAAAGACGAAAACCAAACTTTAGCACGATCTCTAAGTGAAAACGGAAATAACTTCAATTTGACAATATTGTTATCCGTATCTTTCTTCTTTTGCATATCACACAAATCAACAAAATTGTTTAGATGAGTAGCGGCATCTTCACTAGGAAGGCCGGCGAATTGATCTTTCATAACAAGATTCAGCAAAGCAGTATTGATTTCACAAGACTCAACATCATTAAGAGGAGCAATCGGAGTACTAAGGAAATCATTATTATTGGTATTCGAGAAATCACACAATTTGGTATTATCTTGCGCCATGGCAACAAGTAATCCAACACACAAGCAACAGAAAAAGGCAAGCGAAAAGAGAGGAGGAGATTGGGAAAGAGAGGGCGAATAAAACGGCAAGGGTGAAGTGGGGGAGAGGAAAACGAGAGGCAAATGGCAAATAATGTAAATGCGAGGGAGATGGGTTTGTGATGGGTACTTGGTATGTCTTGACTTGAGCGAAGACCTCCCCGGCAACGGCGCCAGAAATCCTTCTTGCTACGTCTTGAGCTTGCGTTGGTTTTCCTCGAAGAGGAGAGGGTGATGCAGCGATAGTAGCGTAAGTATTTCCCTCAGTTTTTGAGAACCAAGGTATCAATCCAGTAGGAGGCTCCTCAAAAGTCCCACGCACCTACACAAACAAACTGAGAACTCGCAACCAACGCAATAAAGGGGTTGTCAATCCCTTCACGGCCACTTGCGAAAGTGAGATCTAATAAAGATAGTAAGATAAGATAAATATATTTTTGGTATTTTATAATATAGATGCAAAAAGTAAAGATGCAAATAAAAGTAGATTGAAAGCAAATATGATAAGAGATAGACCCAGGGGGCCATAGGTTTCACTAGTGGCTTCTCTCAAGATAGCATAAGTATTACGGTGGGTGAACAAATTACTGTCGAGCAATTGATAGAAAAGCGCATAGTTATGAGATTATCTAGGCATGATCATGTATATAGGCATCACGTCCATAACAAGTAGACCGACTCCTGCCTGCATCTACTACTATTACTCCACACATCGACCGACTCCTGCCTGCATCTAGAGTATTAAGTTCATAAGAACAGAGTAACGCATTAAGCAAGATGACATGATGTAGAGGGATAAACTCAAGCAATATGATATAAACCCCATCTTGTTATCCTCGATGGCAACAATACAATACGTGCCTTGCAACCCTTTCTGTCACTGGGTAAGGACACCGCAAGATTGAACCCAAAGCTAAGCACTTCTCCCATGGCAAGAAAGATCAATCTAGTAGGCCAAACCAAACTGATAATTCGAAGAGACTTGCAAAGATAACTCAATCATACATAAAAGAATTCAGAGAAGATTCAAATATTATTCATAGATAAACTTGATCATAAACCCACAATTCATCGAATCTCGACAAACACACCGCAAAAAGAGTTTACATCGAATAGATGTCCACAAGAGAGGGGGATAACATTGTATTGAGATCCAAAAAGAGAGAAGAACCCATCTAGCTAATAACTATGGACCCGTAGGTCTGTGGTAAACTACTCACAACTCATAGGAGGGGCAAGGATGTTGACACAGAAGCCCTCCATGGTCGATTCCCCCTCCGGCAGAGTGCCGGCGAAGGCTCCAAGATGAGATCTCGCGGATACAGAAGGTTACGGAGGTGGAAATTGTGTTTTGTTGTGCTCCTTGATGTTTTCGGGGTACGTAGGTATATATAGGAGGAAGAAGTACGTCGGTGGCCGCCCGAGGGGCCCACGAGACAGGGGGGCGCGCCCTACAGGGGGGGCGTGGCCTCCTATCACGTGGGAGCCTTGGCTGCTTCTTGACTTGCACTCCAAGTCCTCTGGATCACGTTCGTTCCAAAAATCACGCTCCCGAAGGTTTCATTCCGTTTGGACTCCGTTTGATATTCCTTTTCTTCAAAATACTGAAATAGGCAAATAAACCCAGCAATATGGGCTGGGCCTCCGGTTAGTAGGTTAGTCCCAAAAATAATATAAATGTGTAAAATAAAGCCCATAAACATCCAAAAGGGGTAATATAATAGCATGGAACAATCAAAAATTATAGATACGTTGGAGACGTATCACTGAGGGGACCTGGTGCATGAATGTCATCGATGATCTTCTCGACTTGCACTTCATTTGCAATGCGAGGATGTGCGGGTTGACGACTTTGCTTAGGCCTAGCAGTTTCGACCAGTTTCTTCAGCAGCACCAACATGATTTTCTTCACGATCAGGAATGATTTCTTCAGCAATTTCTTCGGTAGGGATGACATCCTCAGTAGCTTTGAACTTGATGGATTCCTTAGGTGACATTTCATCTAGCACAGGAGGTAGGTGCTCTCTTTGTGAGCCATTAGTTTCATCGAACCACACCTCTACAGTTTCAACAACCTTGTGGTAAACAGTGTTGAAGACTCTGTAGGAGTGTGAGTCCTTTCCGTAACCAAGCATAAAAGCCTCATGTGCTTTCGGTGCAAATTTAGACTGATGGTGATGATCTCTAATCCAGCATTTAGCATCGAAAACTTTGAAATAACCTACATTGGGTTTCTTGTCAGTGAGGAGTTCGTATGAGGTCTTCTTGAAGAATTTGTGAAGATATACCATGTTGATGATGTGGCACGCAGTATCAATTGCTTCAGGCCAGAAGCGCTCAGCTGTCTTGTATTCATCAAGCATAGTGCAAGCCATCTCAACAAGAGTCCTGTTCTTGCGCTCCACGACGCCATTATGCTGAGGAGTATAAGGAGCAGACAATTCATGAGTAATACCGTATCGAGATATTCATCGAGGCCAGTGTACTTGAACTCGTTCCATTATCACTCCTGATATGCTTGATCTTCACACGAAGTTTGTGGAAGCCCTTGTGGAAAATCGTCTGAAGACTTCCTGCACTTCATTTTTGTAAGTGATGATATGCACCCATGTGTAACGAGAATAGTCATCAACTATGACAAAGACATATAATGATGCAGAACTAGTGAATGTGGCATAATGAGTAGGGCCAAATAGATCCATATGAAGTAATTCAACGGGACGAGAAGTAGTCATGATAGTCTTCGCGGGATGTTTGGCTCTGGTGATCTTTCCAGCCTCACAAGCCCCACAAAGATGATCTTTGAGGAATTTTACACCCTCGATGCCAATGACGTGCTTCTTCTTCACGAGTGTATGCAAGTTCCTCATCCCAGCATGACCAAGTCATCGATGCCATAACTAGCATTCTGAAGTTTTTGCAAGTAGACATGTGGCAGGCTGTGGTCCTGTAGAGAAATCAACAATATACAAGTCTCCTTTCCTAAATCCTTCGAAGACTTTGGAGTTGTCAGATTCCATTAGCACAAGGCAGCAAAATTTGCCGAAGACAACAACCATATCAAGATCACAAAGCATTGAGACTGACATAAGATTGAATCCTAAGGACTCAACAAGCATGACTTTGTCCATGTGTTTATCCTTTGAGATTGCAACCTTACCTAGACCCAATACCTTGCTTTTCCTTTGTTAGCGTAGGTGATATGCTTCAGATGAGATGGTGACAAATTAGTGTCTATCAACAAGCTTCTGTCATCAGTCATGTGATTTGTACATCCACTGTCGAGGACCCACTCAGTAGCTTTGGGTTGTTCATCTTGCAGATGAATTAGTGCAACTTATGAACCCATACACTTCATCAGTGAAGAATATGATATCAATTTCATCAACAGTAACAAGTATTGCAATATGAGGACGTGAGAAATGAATGATTCATTTCTTCATTGTTTAGCTTGCGTCCTTTCTAGCACATTCAGGTCTCCAGCAAATTCTTCAGACGATCAAGTTCATCTGGAAACCTGACCCTGCATAAGAGATTAGTTCTCTTTCTTCACCACCCACATCTGGAGGGGTGGCAAAGAGTTCATCATTCTGCGAGCTCCATAAGAAAATGATGGCATAGAAGCCAGTGCACTTCGTTTCACAAAAGAGTGGTTAGGGTAAGCATATGAATAAGCAGCGAAATTCTTTGAGGACTTATGAACATAATGGTTTGAAGAATAATGCACCTATTCACGGCCCTTAGACTTTCCCTGCAAAACAGAAGTGTTAACACGATGATTGAGGGAGTCCTGGAGTAGGGGGTGTCCGGACAGCCGGACTATCATCATCCGTCGGACTCCAAGACTACGAAGATACAAGATTGAAGACTCCGTCCCATGTCCGGATGGGACTTTCCTTGGCGTGGAAGGCAAGCTTGGCAATACGGATATGTAGATCTCCTACCATTGTAACCGACTCTGTGTAACCCTAGCCTCCTCCGGTGTCTATATAAACCGGAGGGCTTTAGTCCGTAGGACACAACATACATTACAACAATCATACCATAGGCTAGCTTTAGGGTTTAGCCTCCTTGATCTCGTGGTAGATCCACTCTTGTACTACCCATATCATCAATATTAATCAAGCAGGACGTAGGGTTTTACCTCCATCAAGAGGGCCCGAGCCTGGGTAAAACATCGTGTCCCTCATCTCCTGTTACCATCCGCCTAGACGCACAGTTCGGGACCCCCTACCCGAGATTCGCCAGTTTTGACACCGACATTGGTGCTTTCATTGAGAGTTCCTCTGTGTCGTCACTGATAGGCTCGATGGCATCTTCAATCAACAACGCTGTCCAGGGTGAGACTTTTCTCCCCGGACAGATCTTCGTATTCGGCGGCTTCGCACTGCGGGCTAATTCACTTGGCCATCTGGAGCAGATCGAAAGCTACGCCCCTGGCCATCAGGTCAAATTCGGAAGCCTAAACTTCACAGCCGACATCCGCGGGGACTTGATCTTCGACGGGCTCGAGCCAAAGCCAAGTGCGCCGCACTATTGCGATGGGCATGATCTAGCTCTGCCGCCGAACAGTGCCTTGGTGGCCGCACATGAATCCGCTTCGGCCCTTAGTCCGGAGCCGATCGCCCAGATCGAGGACCGGTGGATGGACACCACCTCGGGGGCTTCAACTTCCACGGTGATGGAGCCAAACACTAACCTTGTCCCTCGCGAAACTCGTGATTCCGAGGTGCCGGACTCCTTGCCGGACTCCGGACCTCCCACGCCCCCACCAATCGAATCGGATTGGGCGCCGGTTATGGAATTCACCGCCACGGACATCTTCCAATACTCGCCCTTTGGCGACATCCTAAATTCTCTAAGGCATCTCTCGCTATCGGGAGAGTCCTGGCCGGACTATGGCCAGGATGGTTGGGATACGGACGACGAAGAAATTCAGAGCCCACCCACCACCCACTTTGTAGCCACTGTCGACGATCTAACCGACATGCTTGACTACGACTCCGAAGACATCGACGCTGTAGACGATGATGCCGGAGACGAATAGGAACCAGCGCCTACAGGGCACTGGAAGACGACCTCGTCATACGACGTATATATGGTGGATACCCCAAAAGGAACCGATAACGAGGACCAACGGGCCGCGGCGGAAGATAACCCCACCGACAAACAACCAAAACGGCAACGCAGACGCCGCCCAAAGTCCCGCCTCGACAATAAAAGCGCTCTTAATGACCCAGCAATACAGCAGGGCAAACCAGTGGACGACGACAAGTAACTGTCCGAACAAGACGAGTTAGACAATCAGTCCGGGCCCGGCGGAAAAAATAGTCCGGACGATCTCACGCCGGACACACCGCCGGAGAATAAAAACCTTTGGAAAAGACTCGTCAACACCGCAAGAAGCTTGAAGAAGGAAAAACGGAAGCTCAAAACAGCGGAAGATACACTCAAAATGAGGTGGAGCAAAGTGCTCAAAACCGCAGACAAATACGGCAATGGCCATCAATCAAAGAGCTACCCGAAGCGCAAGCTACTGCCAGAATTTGATGACGAGGCCATAGAGCCCCCACTGTCAAAAAACAAAGAAGCCGCCTGGTTGGATAGACGGCCAGATGATAGGCCAAAATCTGAAAGCGGCGCCGCATATAAACCAACTAATGACCCTGGAAAGACAGATGGCCCAGCGAGGTCCATTTACGGGCCAAAGAAGAGGGCCCAGGAGGCAATACAACACGCCAAGTATCCAAAGACATTGGTGCATCCAAATACAGGGGCGCCGCACACCCACTATGTTTCACCAACGAGGTGCTGGATCACGAATTCCCAGCAGGGTTTAAACCCATAAACATAGAGGCCTACGACGGAACAATAGACCCTGGAGTCTGGATAGAAGATTATATACTACACATACACATGGCTAGAGGAGACGATCTCCACGCCATAAAATACCTACCCCTCAAGCTCAAAGGGCCAGCCCGTCATTGGCTCAAAAGCCTCCCAGAAAACACTGTTGGAAGTTGGGAAGAGCTCGAGGATGCGTTTAGAGAAAATTTTCAAGGAACTTATGTCCGCCCTCCGGATGCAGACGATCTAAGTCATATAACTCAACAACCCGGAGAGTCAGCACGCAAATTCTGGAACAGGTTCCTCACCAAAAAGAACCAAATAGTCGACTGTCCGGACGCCGAAGCCTTAGCAGCTTTTAAACACAACATCCGAGACGAATGGCTCGCCAGACACCTCGGCCAAGAGAAGCCGAGGACAATGTCCACGCTAACAAGCCTCATGACCCGCTTCTGTGCGGGAGAGGATAGCTGGCTAGCAAGATGCAGCACCAGCGACCCAAGTACATCCGAAATCAGAGATGGAAACGGAAAATCACGGCGTAGAAAAGAGCAGCGCCAGAATAAAGAGAAAAGCCCAAAGAGCATGGCAGTCAACGCCGGATTCAAAAGCTCGCGGCCAAGCAACAAAACACCGCCTCTTAAGGATGACATCGATGAGCTATCCAACTTAAACAAGATTTTGGGTCGGATATGTCAGATCCATAGTACCCCCGGAAGGCCTGCAAACCACACCCATCGAGATTGTTGGGTTTTCAAACAGTCCAGACGACTAAACGCCGAACACAAGGGGCTCGACGCGTCAAGCGAAGATGACGAACCCCACCAGCAGAGCACCGGAAAACAAAGGAATTTCCCACAAGAGGTCAAAGCAGTAAATTCACTTCATGTGATAATACAGAAAAACAGTGCGGCACCCGTTAAAATGGGCCTCGCACGGTCCAACCCAGCGGAATACAGAGATTGGACATCAAAACCAATCACTTTTGACCACCTGGATTATTCCAGAAGCGTTCGAAATGCAGGATGGACTGCCCTGGTATTGGATCCTATAATCGACGGACTACAATTTACACAAGTCCTGATGGACGGAGGCAGCGACTTAAACCTGCTGTATCCAAACACAATCCGCAAGTTGGGGATAGACCTTACTAACATTCGACGCAGCCGCACTTCCTTTAAAGGAGTGACGCCAGGCCCTTACGCCAAGTGCACAGGCTCCCTATTACTAGAAGTGGTGTTCGGATCACCGAACAACTTTCGACGCGAAAAACTAATCTTTCATATCGCCCCATTTAAAAGTGACTATCAAGCACTCTTGGGACGAGAGGCTTTTGTCCGCTTCAACGCCATACCACATTATGCGTCTCTTACACTCAAGATGCTCGGTCCACGTGGCATCATTTCAGTGCGAGGGTCATTTAAAGACCCCAGACACGGTCAGACGAGTCCGGCATAAGTAAGCTAGGGGCTCCCTAGCCACACATCCCTTCACAAGGGGCTGCGCGCACAAGCAACAGCGAGCTCACACAGACTCCGCTTTACTTATTTATATTTCTTCTTTCGTAAATATTTTTTGCACAAGTTCCTTTCAAACTAAGTTCCTCTCTTTTTACAGATGAACAACATGCACACCCGTCCAGGATAACGGCACAACGGAGACACAGGCGCAGACGTGCAGTAGGGACCCGTCGCGAGGATTCTCTTCAGATTAAGACCCTGCGTAAACCTTTTTTACTGTCTCTTGTTGTTATAATCCCTTGGTTTCTCATTATAACCAAAGCGGAGCCTGACGTTTTGGCATCGGCCGCGTCAGAAGACCATGCCCGTACCTAGACACTAGGGGCTCAGGGCATTGTTCTGCCCATTATTACAAAGACCGAACACCTTAGGGAGTGTTCGGCGTCTCAAGTTAGGCCTTATATGCATCAGCTCCGAATCATGTGTTTGGTCAAATGTTGGGTTTGCCCGGCTCCTGTGTTTTGCTGCCTTACATTCCGTATCATCGGCTAATGCGGCACCAGGAGAACTACTACAATTGTGCCCCAGTTCGGCTGGGCGAGCACCTCAGTAGAGAAAGCTGAAAACTGACTGTCATGATACAGCGAGAGACTGGTCAACCACTCGATCAACTACCGGAATGTTTAGAATTCTCCGCTTTGACAAAGGACCGTTTCCCGGTTAGGCACACACGCGCCCCGAATTCGGAGAAGCGCGGTGCCCCAAGGGGCTATATCGTAGCCCCACCCTCGAACTCCACTGGCTAAGTGAAAGTGATAAAGCATCATAGTCCGGATTGCCTCGTTTGCTACGCTACCACCTCCTTAACAGGACCGAGACGTCGGATTAAGTGTGAAAACGCGCTATTTTTGCGAACACCCCCGCACCTTGTGCGTGGGGGCTGAAGCCGAAGACTGCAATCTTTCAGGTTATACAAATGTATACATAAACGGCCGCATAGGAGATATTTTAATACTTGGGACGCACAAGTATAAAAGGCGGTTACATTATAATCATTGTCTTACAAGATAAAACGTTCATTTTAACGTGACATTTTTTGAGCATTGCGACTCTATTACGCGGGCGCCACGCATAACTTCCCCAAAGTAGTGCTCGGCGGGTAGCCGGCTTTCGTCCGAACCCTGGGCGGCAATAGCGGTGGCATCCATCTCTGTCCAATGCGTCTTCACACGGGCAAGGGCCATCCACGCGCCTTCGATGCAGGCCGACTGCTTCATCTCCTTGATGTGCGGCACCGCTCCAAGAAATTGCTGCAACAAGCCGAAATAGCTCGTCGCCTTGGGCCTCTCTGGCCAGACATGAGCCACAATATCAGTCATGGCAAGTACGGACAGTCTATTTAGCTCAGCCCATTCGGCCAACCGATCGGTCAACGGAAGTGAACGATCCGGACTATGGAATTGAGACCAAAATAGCTCTTCCGTCTTGTGATCCTTCTGGCTCCGGAAGTGCTCAACGACATCAGCCGCACTTGCCGCTAAGTCCATATATGGATCCTCCGGACCCCATAACTGGCCAAGTCGGGCATATTTTTGATCCATAAACCGGCGACGCAGCAGAAATGGCTTGCCAGCCACAATATCTCCGGCCTGGCGCAGCTCCTCCTTCATAGCCCGCATTGCAGAACGGGCATCCTTGGCCTCAGCGGTGGCCTTCCCCAGGTTTTCCCGCTCCGATAAGCGCTCCTTTTCAAGAGCCTCGTTGCGGTCGGCAGCATCTTTTAATTTCACGGCCAATTCGGCCATCTTTTCCCTGCTTAGGCAGTGTGCAGCCTTTTCGGCTTTCAACTCCTCGGCCGCCCTCGAGGCAGCCGCATCCTTCCTTCGGGCTTGCTCCTTAGCTTGAGCAAGTTCGGCCCGAAGGCTCTCCACAGCAGCAGCACCGTCTGTATCACATCATATATATTATCAGAGGCGGGCTTTGGCTCTCTCAAATAAGAGACTGCGGAGAATTCATTTACCTTGCGACTCGTCAAGTCGCCGGTTGATAAGCGCGATGTCCGCATCCGCCACATCAAGTTGCCGCATTAACTCGACAACTCCACTCGTCCGGCTAGCCCCCGGACTATCCGCCACCTACATAGGAAGGACAACTTTCAATACCTGCGATTTTGATCCTCGGCACGTTGTCGCTTTCGACAACGTGCCGAGTCTCAGGGGCTACCATCTATACAGGGCGCACTTCTATGTGCAAAACTGTCAAAAAGGTGCATCGTTCTTACGTACCTCAAATCCCGCCAGCAAACTCCTGACGGCATTATGCAATCCGATTTCGGCGGACGAAATCCTTCCAATCACCATATTCATCAAAGCACGGTGATCTTCGGAGACGGACGCCCTCTCAGGCAGACTCTTTAGCTCCCCCGGCCGGACACTAGTGGGCGCCGAACTCTCCGGCCCCTCCGGACTTTGGGATACCCTCTGTGAAGATACTTCAGGCTCGTCTGCCCTATCCGACGGCGCAGCAGACGGAGGCGTTTTGCTCTCCATCATCTCCGGACGAAGATTCCCCGAAGACGAACTCATTTGAGAAGGCCGCAGATCCGAAGTGCAAGGTAAAAATTTCGGTCATCCACAGAAGCACAAATAGGGGTATTTTCTCATTAATGAACCCCCCTTTTTCATACTCACGGCTCGCTGGAGGGCTGATCCTTTAGAAACGATTGTACGTCCGGACTTTCTCCGGACACAGGACCCTCCGGTAAAGATTTCTTCCCCCGCTTAGGGGCTTTGGCCTCCGGGTCTTCGGAGGCGGTCCTCTTCTCCCCCTGGAAGGAGGGATTGCCGATCCGCCCTCTTCAGGCGCCCCCTTGGGCGAGGTGATAGCTCTTCTATTTTCCCCATCGCCCCCTTCTACGGGCGCGACCTCCAACATTCTGACCAGCACGGGCTCCGGTGCGGTCTCTGGGAGGGGGGCCGGACACCTTATCAGCTTCGATCACGCTACCCACTCCTGATGAAGAATAATGGGTTAGAAGGCGAATTTCAGAAAAGCAAACAAACAGAACGTCCGGACTCTGAGCTACTTACCTGTGTATCCGGGCGATTGTAGCTTAGGCCTGCATCCTCGGTCAATTCCGGACACGCCACCTGCGGTCCGAAGAACAACTTGTACATCTCCACGGGCGTCATACCCATGAAGTGTTGGAGAGTTCGTGGCCCCTCCGGATTGAACTCCCATAACCGGAGAGGACGACGTTTGCAGGGCAGAAGACGCCTGATTAGCATGACCTGCATCACCACAACCAGATTGATCTCCCTCGCTTGGAGGTCTCGAATCCGGCCCTGCAATAAGGGCACGTCTTCGGACGGCCCCCAGTTGAGCCCTTGGTTGACCCACGACATCAGTCGGCGTGGAGGTCCCGGGCGGAATGAAGGTGGCGGCTTTTGCTTGCTGCCCTTCGGAGCGGTGATATAGAACCACTCCTGCTGCCACAAGCCGAGCTCCTCTTGGAAGGAGCCCTCGGGCCACGGGGCATCAGCCCTTCTTCTTATGGCCGCCCCGCTGCACTCCGCTTGACGCCCCCCGATCATCTTCGGCTCCACATTGAAGGTCTTCAGCCATAGGCCGAAGTGGGGGGTGACGCGGAGGAAGGCTTCACAGACAATAATGAATGCGGAAATATGGAGGATGGACTCCGGAGCCAAGTCGTGAAAATCCAGCCCGTAGTAGAACATGAGCCCTCTCACGAAGGGGTCCGTCGAGAAGCCTAAACCCCGACGGAGGTGGGATATGAAGACGACGTACTCACCGGGCTCGGGAGTGGGTACGGCTTGCCCTCGGGCGGGCAACCTGTGCGAAATCTCGTAGGACAGGTACTTGGCCTCACGCAGCTTTAACATGTCCTCCTCTGTGACGGAGGAGGGCATCCACCGGCCCTGAAGGTCGGAGCCGGACATTGTTGAGGATCCGAAGCGCTCGAATCTGGGGCTCTGGGTGTTGGAACTTGGAGCAAGGAGAGGATTCGATGGAAGATTGAGAAAAAGAAACGGGCCTTGGTCCCCTTATAAAGGGGGAAAATACCAAGAGCCGTCTCCGTGACCGTTCGGGATTCACCTTCGATAGAGGAGGCGTGGCGACGGGCACGGTTGGGTTACCCATGCTCGTATTGATGAGAATCCCGGGATAAGGGGAGCACGATCTCTTCTTCGACAAGACGTTCCAAGGAAACCGCTTCGCTAAATGTGCTGAGGTGGTATAATAAAAAACGATTCAAGTAAAGGCCTGATAGCGGTGTGATGTCATGCTGCCAAATACATCAGCAGATTGGATTTATGTGCACTATTCTCTGTACGGTGGAAAGTGGAATTTGTTTTGCAGAGCCGGACACTATCCTGGTGTTCATGATCTTCTCTGGATTATTCAAGGGAGGAACCCGCCTTGCAATGCCGAACATTATACGCGCCGGACTTATTGTCATTGAAGCCTGGTTCAGGGGCTACTGAGGGAGTCCTGGACTAGGGGGTGTCCGGACAGCCGGACTATCATCGTCCGCCGGACTCAAAGACTACGAAGATACAAGATTGAAGACTCCGTCCCGTGTCCGGATGGGACTATCCTTGGCGTGGAAGGCAAGCTTGGCAATACGGATATGTAGATCTCCTACCATTGTAACCGACTCTGTGTAACCCTAGCCTCCTCCGGTGTCTATATAAACCGGAGGGCTTTAGTGCGTAGGACACAACATACATTACAACAATCATACCATAGGCTAGCTTTAGGGTTTAGCCTCCTTGATCTCGTGGTAGATCCACTCTTGTACTACCCATATCATCAATATTAATCAAGCAGGACATAGGGTTTTACCTCCATCAAGAGGGCCCGAACCTGGGTAAAACATCGTGTCCCTCATCTCATGTTACCATCCGCCTAGACGCACAGTTCGGGACCCCCTACCCGAGATCCGCCGGTTTTGACACCGACAATGATGTTCATATGAGGATTTTGATCCATGTGAGGAATTTGATCCACGTGAAGAATTTGGTCCATATGAGGACTTGGATCCATATGAAGAGTTTGGTCCATATGAAGAATTTGATCTGGGGTTCCTATTCTTCATGGGTGGTGTCATGATGACATTCACCTGAAGATTTTCAAGGCAACTTTTTGGAACCCAGATTTTCTTCATAGGGGGGCCGTTCCTGCAGTTAGTTCCAACATATCGAGCAAATACTTCACCATTTTGATTCTTAAACATCTTATAGTTAGAGTCAAATGACTCATAAGAGGAATATGAAGAATCAGAGGTAAAGCCAGATAAATTGCATGGATCTATAGGAGGTCCTTTCGCAGCTACCCATGATGTTTTGGGGTACTGCTCAGGTTTCCAGTAGGTTCCATCAGCATTGAGCTTCCTCTCAAAGGCAATACCCTCTATCCTAGGGTTCCTGTTCAAGATCTGCTTTTTGAGCACATCACAAAGAGTCTGATGCCCTTTGAGGCTTTTGTAAATGCCTGTCACATATAATTCCTTCAGCCCTGCATTATCGTCAGTGATACATGTGGTATCCTTAGATGAGGAATTTGTGACCACAGAGATGGTTGATGAATTTGCAGCAATAGAAGCATTTGAACATTCAGGTGATGAATTAGCAGATTCACGCTCAATGCATTTAAGACATGGTGTAACAAATTCTTCCTGAGCGGAACTGATCTATTGAGCAAGCAATGAATCATTTTCCTTCTGAAGATCTTCATAACTCACTTTTAACGTCTCAAGATCTTGCTTTCTCTAAAGAAATTCATAAGAAAGCGTTTCATGATCAGTTAAGAGAGTGTTATGATGATTTTGAAGATTGTCAAACCGAGTTTGAAGTCTCTGAAGATTATCTGTCAAAGTCTTAGTTCAATTCAATTCCTCACCCAACAGGTCATCGCTTCTGTCTAGTTGATTTTGAATCTTTTCTAAAGCCTTCTATTGTTTAACAGCAATTTTAGCAAGTTTTGAGTAGCTGGGCTTAACATTGTCATCAGATTCATCCTCACTAGAGTTAGAGGGGGAATGCTTGAGTACCTTGGCACCTTTTGCCATAAAGCAATAGGTGGGAGCATACACTACAAAAAAATACACTTCCGTGATGATACGTGTTTGTCACAATAGGTCACGTTTTTTGTCTTGCATGTACATCCATGACGATTTTATGACAGAATCAAGATAGTCATACCTGTGCTGTCATAGAAGTGTTCCATGACATTACCAAAATTATCATGACGGAAGTGTCCACTTCCATGACGATAAATTGCGTGTCACAGAAGTGCTTTCGTCAAGGGTGACCGACATGTGGCATCCACCGTAACGGAACACCGTTAAGTTATCGGGTCGGGTTTTGGATCGATAACCCGTTAACAGCCCTGACCAATGGGGATTTTCCACGTGTAAAATCATCATTGGCTGGAGGAAACACGTGTCGGCTCATCGCTGGGATAGATGTCATCCACTCATTGGACAGAAGGCGCCTATGATACGTCGACACGTGGCACGGCCCAATAGAGGCCCATTCCTGTGAAAAGGCCGGCCCGTTTGACTTGGTCAAAAGGTGGCGGGCCGGCCCATGGAAAGCCTGTTAACGGCCTGTTCGCATATAGCCCATTTACAGCCCGATAACCCAAGGCTCGTTATGCCCTATCCGAATTAGGCCTAGTAGCGTCATCTGGGCCATCCAATATGATTCCAGTCCGTTTTCACTTCTAGCCCATGTATGGCCCATGACGTCTTTCGGCCCATATGAGGCCCTATGTAACTCTTGGCCTATTAACGACCCGTGGTGAAACTGGCCCATAATGAACAGTGTATTACTTTACACCCATTAACTGCCCATGGTGAAACTGGCCTGTAATGAACAGTGTATCACTTTACACCCATTAACGGCCCGTGGTGAAACTGGCCCGTAAAGAACAGTGTATCACTTTATACCCATTAATGGCCTATTATTCCGTTGGGCCGTTTCCAACCCATGTTATCTTTCGGCCTTCTCAGAGCCCATTTATTCTTGGGCTCATTTCCAGCATTCGTTTACTTATGGCCCGTTACTGTCATTTTCTGCTTGTGGACCAAATTCAGCCCGTGGTTACAGTCGGCCCGTTTGTGGTCCGTTAATACGTTGGGCCGTTTTCATAGCGTCATCAAATACGGCCTATTAATGATGGCCCATTATGGTCGGCCCATGAACGGACGATTCCAACTCTAGCCCGTTTACGGCCATAATGCGGTCTGTTTGGCCCATGTTTGGCCAATCGATCGTACGACCCGTATAAGGCCCATTGATGATACGGCCCGTAGAAGGCCCATTGTTTCTACGGCCCGTAGAAGGCCCATTGTTTCTACGGCCCGTAGAAGGCCCACTGTTTCTACGGCCTGTAGAAGGCCGGCCCGTAGGAGGCCGAGTGTCAGTACAGTAAATATTAGCCCATGGTTATTGTGGCCTAGTTTTAAAAATTATGTTATTGCAGCCACTAGCAAACCGCGAAAAAAGAACTACAATGACTACAAGCAAACAAATAAACAAGACAACAAGGAAATAAATAAGCAAGCAACTTACGCTATGCTATCACGGCTATTACACATATTACATCCACTGGGCATCAAAGTTTGCCACCAGTGCAAATATAGGGAACATAGCAGCATATAAACGCCACAGAAAAACAAGTCCAGAACTGAAACCACTTCAGAAGAGCTCAAGAAACAATATCCTGGGTACCCATAATGCTGGCAAGATGCTTAGCAACCTTATTAACTTTCTCTTGTTTGGCGCTTAAGTCCTCCAGCGCTTGCTGTTGCACCAGAAAGTATGCATCTGAATTCTGCAGGGACTTCCTCAGTCCTTTGGCTTTCCATCGCATAACATCTGATCGATGTCTTTCAACTTGAAGTTGAGACTCAAGAAGCCAAACTGATTTAGGCAACGAGTTCAAAGAGTTGGTGCCAGCAGTGGTAGCCTGTAACTCGAACACTACATCAAGACAGGACTTTGGGGTTGTCTCAATGTCTTCAATATAGTTTTTGTCAGCTTTCTTGGAGACCAATAGGGATGTCTCCCTATCTTGAACCTTATCTGCATTACTTCCTTTACCATTGCATAACAGGGTACTCTTCTCCAATATTTTATCCGCATTCTAAAAGAGAAACAAACAAACACATCTCAGGTTTACAATGTAGTATTTGAAACTCATTTTGGTAAACCAGTTCAGTAGTAAGGTGGACAGGATAACAACATGAAACAAACATATATCTATGTAGTATGGTCACTGTATGGTCTATATCATTCTAGTTTATGTTGCCAAATCAAGATAGATACAGTTCGAATCATATCTATTTAAGACAAAGCAGCATAGACAGAATATAAGTGTGGGAAACTACACAACAATAACAACACTTGTAATGTGCATGGCATGAGAACATAACTGTTTATTCAATTGAAACTGAAATCAACATAGAGCAAGTTACAACAGCAAATAGCCAAACACACTGAAGAAACAGGTTTAAAACATACCTGTTGCGCCATTGGAGTTTCAATTGCATCCTTCAAATTTGAAATTAGTTGGTATCAGTAAATACAGTGATGCAAGAGCAAAGTAGTATGAACCATAGCTATGGAACCTGACCTGAGAACAATTCTTGTTCTGCTTTAAGCGTTGACTTCGGGTTCGGAGTGGTGGTCCTCATGATTTGGGCACTGCAATTGCCTTACTAACTGCTCGTGTTTGGGTGCTCTGTGGTGGAGATGGTGCTGTGTCAACGGGAACTGGGTGTCTATCTGCTGGGTTTGGGGTTAGAAGGGGTGTAGCTGGTTCTCTGTCCAACTGGGTAGGGGTACAATCTGCATGAGTGTGGGTTATGTGTGGTGGGGCTGGTTCTTGGGTAAGTACAACCGTGGTTCTATCTGCATTGACAGGTAGCACGATCTTTTCTGAAGACCATGTTTTTACTCCCACAGATACTGCCATCACTCCCTCCAATTGAAATGGCTGATAAACAAGAAAAGTAATTGAATGTAGAGACATTGTAAGATAGACAGGTGCAATGGATAGTAGGGAAGAAAACAGGGCATGAAATAATTCACATTTATGTTGTCTAAGCAAACAGAATAACATGACATAATTTCACATATATGATGGCTAATTAAACAGGATAGCATGACACAATTTCACATGTATGATGGCTAACTAAATAGAATAGAATGACATACTTCAAAATATGATGACTATGTAAACAGGATGCCATGATATAACTATACAATGTGTCTATTAAAGTGGTTGGCAAGCCATAAATCACAAACATGCCGTCGATGGAAACATGATGGCATGATATAGTTCACGGATAGAATGACATAATTTAAAATATGATGACTATGTAAACAGGATGAGATGATATAACTATATTATGTCTTCAGAAAATGGGTTGGCATGTCATAATTCAGATACATGCTATCTATGTAAACAACATGGCATGACATAATTCAAATAGATGATTTATATACTAAGGAAGTGAGCAGGGGGCAATCGCATATATGATGTGTCAACTAAGGAGATGGCATTCAATATTGTGTATATGATGTAAAAACTAAGCATTGCAATACAACATATGCATTATATGAGTAATATAACCCTGCCAAGTTTGAGCATACACCTCAGGGGGATAATAGGACTGGTCATCTGCCTCTGAATCCTCCTCTGAAGAGCTATCTGTAACCAGCAAGATATCTGCTTCAGCAGGTAGCATTGTCTGCTGTGAAGACCTTGTTTTCACTCCAGATTTCTCCATCACCAATTCAAATGGCTGATGCACAGGAAGAGCAGTTGAATATACAAACATTGTCGACAAAAGCAATGAGAAATACAAAAAAAGGACGACACGATATAGTTCACATATATGACTCTTGCCTAAACAGCATGGCATTGCATAATTCACATACATAATGCCTTGCAACAAGATTACATTGCACAATTCACATATATAATGTCTTGCAACAAGATGGCATTGCATAATTCACATATATGGTAATTGGACACTAAACAGGTGGCATTCACACAAAGCATGTCTAAACTAAGCAAATGACATAGCAATGCAAGATACCATACACATGATATGAGCAACATAACCCTGCCAAGTTAGGGCATGCACCTCGGGGGGGGGGGGAATATGCCTGGTCATCTGTCTCTGAATCCTCCTCCGAGGAGCTATCGGTAACCAGCAAGACGTGTACTTCGTCAGATAGCATTGTCTGCTCTGAAGACCTTGTTTCCACTCCAGATTTTTCCATGGCCATGCCGAATGGCTGATGCACAGGAAGAGTAATTGAATGTACTAAAATTGTTGACAAATTTAACACATAATAAAAAAATGATGGCATGATATAATTCACATATAAGATGACTGGCTAACCAGGGTGGCATTGCAAAATTCACATATATGATGCCTGGCTAAACAAGATGGCATCGCATGATTCACATATACGATAAAGAAACTAAACAGATGGCATTGACACAAAGCATGTCTAAACTAAGCAGATGACATCTTTAATGTATACAGTAAGCAATGCAAGGCACCATATGCATGATATTACCAACATCAGCATGCCAAGTTAGAGCGAAGACCTCATGGGGTAAATAGGAGTGGTCTTCTCCTTCTGAATCTCCCTCAGAACAGTTATCTTCCTCTTGATTATGATCCGAAATGGGTGGAGGGGGGCTGCCTTTGCACCCACAATGGAACAACGTCTGCATGAAATTTTATTGCCATGCAAGGCTCGTCTCTTTTGCTCTACATGATCAGTTCCATTGTGTACAATAACTGGCATGCATAAGAATAAAATATAGTGAGATTATGTAAGGAGTGCATGCACAAATCCAGAGTGATGGTAGCAAACTGTGGATAGACCCAAAACCAATGATAGCAGGCAGATAATAGCTTTAGTTAAAAATACAGATAATGGCTCCTTTAATGTTTGTTTGCACGCAACATGAAAATCATAGTAGACACCGGAGATTAACCAGATAGTAGACATATAGTACTGATTGCTGCCCCAATATGTACTCCACAACCATTTAAAAACTCAAGTTTCAGCATTAGTTTGGACCTGACTCGGAGTCTAATTGGTGAACACGACGATAATGTAGCATGTCATCATATTAAGCGACGCATAACATAAGCAGACACGAAAGAGTGCGACCTCTCTTGCGGACCCGTGTAGTCCTCAAGGTCATCTGCTCACTTGATGATGGTAATGCAGTTGTCGTGGCTACCGGCGGCGGGGAAGAAGATCTGAGGTGGCGAAAGACAGTCTAGAGAGCGGATCCTTGCTGTGGTGAACCCTTCCATCGTTGGAGCAGCTGAGTTGGGGTGGAACACAGTGCCGCAGGAGCAGGACAAACCACACAAGGTTTTCTTTGACACATATCTGTAACAGAAATAATTGAGTAAGGGCTTGTTTGAATTTGAGGATTCTAACAATGCAGGGATAGGAAATAGACAGGAATAGGATAGGAATGCACGTGCAAAACAGAGAATTTAAAAACACAGGATTTCTGTCAATCTGGGTGTTTGATTCACAACAATTGGAAGATCACAAGATGCAAAAAAGCATGGTGAGATTAAGTCAAACCACAAGAAAATGAACGGTTATAATGCTATTATGCTACTATCTCTTAGTCTTGTGCTTGATGAATAGGACTATGAAAAGGAGGAGAAGTGGAAATTAGAATTCCTATGGTTTTTCTTTCAAGGAGACACTAAAGGAACAAATCCTACAGTTTTCCTTTGCTCCATTCCTTTGCACCAAATTCATGAAAAGTAGTACCATAGGAAACTTTCCAATTCCTATGTTTTTCATTCACTTTTCCTTTCAAGCACTCGTGATTCTAGTAGGCAGGCTTGAACAAGGAAAATCCTACACTAAAAAAATGTTTTTGTGCTACTTCTATTACTTTGGACCCAGGCCACTGCCATACTAGCTCAACTCCTAGGCCCATCGACAAATGCACAGCTCAAACGCGCAGAGATAAATAATGATGTCGTTCAAGAGAGTCCATCACGGATAGCTAAGTTGCCTGGTACCTGACTGCTTGTCATATAGTAGGATAAAATAATCGTATTTCTCGTTACTACGAGTGCTCAGTGGACAATATATATAACATGTAGAGTAAAAAGAGATGCAACAAGTGTACAACCTCTTTGGCGAAGCCATGTCGATCTCAGCGTGACTGGGTTGGACGGTGAGGATGCTCCGGCTGACTTGGCTGTCAGAGGAGGGGAAGAAGATCTTAGGCATCTGGAGATGGAGCCCGAGGTACTGCTCCGCTATGATGGAGGGTTTCATCGTTGGAGCAGCTCCGGTGAGTTGTACAATGCCGAGGCTGAAGTAGGACAACAAAGACAACGAACAACGTTAACCTGAGTGGAATTCTAATAGCATCTCCAATACATGACGTAAAATACATAAACACAAAGTGCTAGATGTAAAATACATCAGCCGCTCATCTCTGAACTTAACTGTCGAAACTAAATTTAACTGCCGAAACTGAACTTAACTGTCGAAACTGAACTTAACTGTCGAAACTGAATTTTTCTGTCAAAGTTGAATTTTGCTATCGAAACTGAACGCACTAGCAAGATGAGGCTACACGTCGGTCGACTGACTTTTTCATCTCTGATCAGTCGATTTTGCAGCCGTTGGATATGAAATCAAGGGCCTGCGGTTCATCTTCAACCTCCACCCCCTGAGCCGCCAGCCACCACCGGCCAAACAGCAGCCCCCCGCTGCTCGCGGCCGGCGGTGCGCCGCCCCACCTGTCCCGAAAACACTCCCCATGGCCGGTCTGCCGCCGCCCCGACCATCCCTCTAGGCCCCCCCGGTGTGGAGCTTTTCCTCCGGCGATCCCCACGCCACCGTCCCGCCAACGCCCCGCCACCGCCGGCGACCACCGCCCCCACCTTGAACCCTAAGATAGATAGTGGGGTACCTCTCCGGTGAGCCCCCCTCCCTGCTGCGGCTGGTTCTTCCTTCACCCCGGCGAGCCCCCCCTGAAAATCGACTGACACAAAAGTCAATTCAGTTGACTGAAGTGTAGCTAAATCGAAGCAGCATCACAAGCAAGAGCAACAGCGAGAGCAGCAACACGAGCAAGAGCAATAGCAAGAGCAGACCAGGTAGGGGACCGAGAGCAAGAGCAGAGCAGCAGCGCGAGCGAGAGCTAAAGCAGCAGCAACTCCTACTGATGTGGACGTCGCCGCCGAGGGAGCGACGCCGTGGAGGAAGTGGCCGGCGACACCGCCGTGGATGGAGCCGCGCCGTGTTGGCTCGGGACCGAGCGCCGGTAGCACCGTGAGATTGAATAAAGAAGAAAATGCAGCGATTAGTGTACAACCTCTTTGGTGGCGCCGATTAGGCCACAACTTCATCCGAGGAAATGGCGATGATGATGCTCTTCCGGTGGTGCAGGTGAAGACGGCGGTGTGGGAATGGAGGTGGCACGAAAGACGAGGGGAACATCGGGGCAGCTCCTTCGAGGTGGAGGACAGGGTGGCTGAACCGGCGAGACCACGAGATAGACGACGGATCCTCATCCGGTACGGTGGATGAGGGACGTCGAGGTGTTGCTATGGACGATGTCGTCGGGGAAGAGGCTCCGGCTGGGTGGCGGACGGAGCAGGGTGTGGGGCTTCGTCGCGGGTTCTCGTGGCCTCGGTGTGAATGGGTGGGCGGATGGGATGGCAGTGGGGAACCATGGCTTAGGGACGCGCTTGTCCGAAATGTGGGGTAAGTTACGAAAGTACCCCCACCGATTTGAGGCGGTTCTTTCGGTTCAGGGGTACCACGGGCATTTCACGTGTCGAGATTTCACAGGAGGTGGGAGTTTTCGCGCGCGTTGTAATTTCGGAATAGCAAGGCGCGGGCTGAGATGGAGGGAGTTGTCGAAGCACAATGAGACAAAGATATATCTTGAATATTTCGGGCTAACAAGGTGCGGGTTGAAGAGGCGGGAGTTTCGCAGCATAATAGACAGAGACGCTAGCTTGAATTTTCGGCATAACAAGGCGCGTCTTGAAATTTCGGAAGAACAAGCTTAACGTGTACCAAAAAAAGACAATTTGCACCTCAACACGCACAACACACACACAAACACCATTTAGACTAGAGTAAGGTACACGTGCATTGCACGCATGAGATTTGGCAACCAAATTATGAATAAATACCACATTATAGCATGTAAGCTTTGAGTCATATATGCATGATGTAGATGTTCGTTTAATTCTTATAGTTCATTTCATTCAAAATCATCTAGTTTTTATAAGAAAGCCAATCTATTTTAAGATTCATGGAATTGTGCGTTGTAAGACATAAAGTAAAACAAATAATGGCAAATCATGTAGAAAAACATTTGTGCAATTCTGATATGGAAGATTCTAGAACAAATAAGAAGTGCTTGTGTTTTGATGTTTGTGCATTATGCTTAAGTTCAACCATGGAGTCTTCTAGATTATACATGTGGCCGAAATCTGGTGGAATCTAGATGATACCCAACGGCCAGTAGTGCTCAAATTTGCCATCTTTGGACCATCGGATTCGCCTCATCCAATGACCATCTTTCAAAGTTAAAGTTACCCGCACACAATATAAAAAAATATAAAATACAATATATATATATAGGGGTATAGATATAGATATGTGATGCGAAAGCCGCCCATCATCTCCAATTAGAATAGTGTGTCCATGCACGGATGCGACGTGGCCAAATGATGTCTGCCATCGGTATCTCAAATTCAAATCAGTCTGACCTTGTTCAATGTGTATACATTACAAAATGCTCGTTTCCAAACCACACCGTGCAGATCTCTGTTATATTCATGGATGTATGGGTTTCAAACATCAGGATCTCTTATTCAAATATTTGAATTCAACTTTACATTTCTTATGACCTCACCTAGTCTTTTACACCCACACAATCGTCTTCTCTTTATAATTGTACCACTAACTTTCTCTCGTGCATGCATGCACACACACTACCAGTCGGCATTATCCATCGCACACATGCAATCTTTTTCTTCAGGTCGGTCTCCCATGAAGGCACACACCCACACACATCCCCCTCTCCATCATATTGGACATTCTTTATCTCTCACGCGTGCATGCGCAACGATCGATGTTTCTCTATGTATGTGTGTATATAGCTAGGTCTTTCATAGTTTTCCACACAAATCGATCAATCGATATATCCAGTGAGGTCTCACCCTCTTTCCCACGTCCACATCGATCAATCTATACCTCTTTATATAGGATTAACATATATAGCTAATACACCCACATTAATTATATATCCAACGTCCCCCTCTCATCATCCATGCCTTCCGCTTCATCTCTCAGACGCGTGCACAATGGCGAAGACAGGGGCAGTAAGGGCCCTGCCCCCCTAACATCACTATATATCGATGCTAATATGAATGTGATCATTAGACAATTGCTGATAAAAATGGTTTAAGTTCATGAATGACCCTCCTCGTAAAGGATTAGCAATGCTTGGCCCCCTAGCTCATTTATTTTTCATGGCTCTGCCACTGCACGCAATAGCACATGTTCTCACCCCTCTCTCTAAATATCGATCTCGCACTTGTGCATTCCTTCATAGTCTCCCTCCACTCGGCCCCTCGCACCATATTCTAGCCCCCATCGGATTTTGCCACATGTACAATCTAGCAGACTCGATGGTTGAACTTAAGCATAATGCACAAACCTCAAAACAACAGTGGTTCTCTTTTGTTCTAGAATCTTCCGTATCATAACTGCCCAAACTATTTTTCTAGTTGAATTGCCATTATTTGTTTTTACTTTATGCTTTACAACACACAATTCCATGAATCATAAAATAGATTAAGGGCTTCTTTGATTCAAAGGATTCTCAAAGGAATTTTGGAGCATTCTAATCATTAGGAATTTTTCCTATCTTGGTTGTTTGATTCGTAGGATTGTAAACCATAGGAATTTTTCCATATGATTCATTTGCACTAGATTTCATAGGAAACATCCCATCCACTTAAACCTCTTTGAAAGAATTATGCATTTTTTCTATGCACAATCAAACACTCGTACAATCCTGTAGGATTCAAGACGACATTCAACTATAATCCCATGTTTTTCCTATTCCCGCGTTCTTAGCTTTTTTATACAAACTAATTGATTTTGAATGAGATGAACTATAAGAATTAAATGAAGGGCTACATCAGGCATATAAGACTCAGAGCTTACATGCTATAGTGTGGTATTTATTCATAACTTGGTTGCAAAATCTGATGCGTGTAATGCACGTGTACCTTACTAGTACTTCGAGTATGTGCAAAACATGTAAATTAGAATACCAATGGCACGCTATACAGTGTCTCTCTTACAGTTCATGAAGCCACGTGGCACATGTGGAGGCGTTGTCATGACCTCCTTGCGTGGATTGATCACAGTGACATGCTGCTGGTTCCAGAAGAATGTACTCGTCCTCCCTGAGCCATGCTGGCGGTACATGCACGAAGCGAAGATGTGCACGCACGCCACGCACGCACTCATTCCCTCGCACGCACACGCGGGTACATGGGGGGACGCAATTTTGTACCAAGATCCACCCCATGTGATAATTTGACGCTTGTAAAGCCATTCACTTCATTGATGGTCAATTAATACAGCGCATGCAAATTGAGTGGACGTGAGGGCGGAAGAAAGACATTATTACTCCACTTCGCGCATGAGAGTAGTTAAATCATGGGTTGCTAGTAGTACGTCCATTGGTCTCCTTCATATTTTGTGCCAATTTTTGTCTGTAACATAATATTTACGCATTTGAGCAGTGTAGTACTTGAAATTTATGTTCCGCTAAACTCATCGGGAGCCGTTTCGGGCCTCGAAACCAAAACCATCAATTAATCTTTACCTTGTTCCCATCATATTCGAAAGCCTGCTCACACCTATTAGTACGTAGCAAACCTGAACGTGTTCCCACTATGCAGGTATTAGTACTAGTGCAAGTACTTAGGTTATAAAAAGGGGAACTACCTAACCGAAAATTACTCTACCTTTTGTCCTCATAAGTGCTTCTTGTTCGTCCGTCGTTGCCATGGCCGGTGAGCAGAGCTCTAGGTCGAGAACTACTCGTAACAAGGGAGCGGCAACCAAGGCTGCGAAAAAAAGAGAGGGCTCGCCGCCACGCAGAGACCTCGAAAGATCTCTCACGGGCAGGCGATGGATCCCAGGAGCACCCTAGCCGCGGAGGCGAACATGCCGAGCCGATGGAGCTGGAGTCATTATCCCTCGACGGCATGCCCGATCAGCTCAATAAGCACCTCAATAAGCAGAAGGAGTTCATCCAAGGCTTGATGGAGTTGCTGAAGGAGAGCCTCGACGACATGCCCGGTGAGCTCAATAAGCAGGGGGAGTTGACCGCCGGCTTGGTGATGCTGTAGAAGAAGAGCATTGCCTCGGAGAAGAAGGTGACCGGTGAAATCCTGCGACTTCAGGAGGACAAGGCGAAGTTCTGCCACGAGATCGACCTATTGAAGGAGAAGAATGCCGGCTGTAAGAAGATGCATGAGAATAGTAGTTCCTTGATGAAGATGCTGCAGGCCCTCATCATGGAACAGAGGGAGGAGTTGGCGAAGCTCCGCATCGAGCACCCGGCTGCTGTCAAGGTACGTAATGCGGCCGTGGAACAGATGATGAAGGCTCGCGTCGAGAAATCCCGCGTGATGGACATAATGAAGAAGATGGCGGAGGAGACGCGCAAGGAGATGGAGGTCGTGGAGGCGATGAAGAAGAAGTTACAACTCCGCGGCGAATTAGATCATTTGGGGTGATAATCTTCCTTCTTCTTTTGCTCCTGTGTTTCATCTTTTGCTTTGGGTGTTTCACCGCATGTGTCACGTTCTCTGCGAGGCATGAATAGAACAATGCTTTTTTGAGGGAATGAATAGAACGATGCTAACAATGAGATGACTAGCAAATTAGATCATTTTTTATCGCCATATGGCACTGGGCTGCCGTGTTTCGTGCTCCTCCGTCGTAGTACTACTGCAATAGAAAACTTGAGTATACCGCACGGTTCTTTGCTCCTCCTCAGGTCATCGGCGCATTTATACGAGCAGTCAAATCACAAGGCCCCGCCTTCCAGCAGTAATGAGCCGTCAAATCACAAAGGCCCTCACCTCTCGTGAAACCGACCGAGCTAGACTGCCCCGCCCTCTAGCCTTTTAGAAAATGTATATACTCCACTTTTGTACAATAGTAGTATCGATGGATTGCGCCATGGAGCAAAACTTGAAATTAAAAAAAAGGCGGTACATATAGAGAGCGCTCGTCACCAAATTATGCATATAGTACTATTAAAAAGGCTTGTCACAATAATGGTGTCCAATACAAGTGTATAACCCACCCCTCAAATAAAACTAAGCACCCTGGAATTCTTTGACAAAACTAAGCACCCTGAAATTCTTTGACAAAACTAAACACCCTGAAATGCTTTGACAACTAAACTGCTGGCTATATGATGTTGGCCATATATATTGTACGTATATAATGTGAGTAAATGAGTGGTAGTACTATACCAACTAAAAGATGAAATGTAAGAAATACTAGTATGTACGTACTGAAGAGTTAAAGTAACAAGAAGAAACATAACATAGTTCTGATGGGGGCTCAGCACAACACACCCCTCAAACTAAATTAAGCACACATGAAATTTAACTTTGCAACTATTCCAGTAGACACTGCATTAGAACCACCATGAGCAACGACACTACCACCTTACTCGGAGTCCTCGTCCACGTCGTCAACTTCGTCCTTGTCCCTCTTCCTCTTGGCCGATACTTCTTTGCTTGAACTGCACACTTGGCTCTTGCTCTTCATCCAACCCTTGTAGATATTGAAACAAAGGTAGCCATCCATTGCAGCATAGTGGATGTGGTCTATATCTAGTACATTCCGCTGCCAGGCATAACGATGAAACGTGTAAGGAGATTTCTCCAGTTTACCATACGAAGGATGAACCATGGCTCCTGCTAGGGTTAGCATTGAAGGCTGACGAGAGGACACCAGCCGATTCTTCTGGAGGTCAAAGGTGTTGCCTACAACGAGGCCTCTCCGACCCAGGACTTCTTTGTCATTACGAAAGTCTAAGGAAGTCCTTAAAATCCAGGCATTCAACGTCGGCATGGCATATGTGGTAGACCAAGCATAAGTCATGCACGCAAACCTGGATCACGACGGGCTTCTTCCTCTCTTCGTCCTTTAGATCCTTCTCTCATCCCAGGACTATGGTGTACTGAACATCTAGCCCAGCGACCCACTCATCATCTGAGTTTTCGAACATGCGTCTGAAGCGAGAAAGGCATCCTTTCACCGTCGCGGAAGAACGGGTGTAGATGACGTTGAACTCATCGCTGGTGATGGTTCTAACCTTGTACTCACCGCCGATCGTGGAGATTTGGAATGCCATGGATTTGGGAGGAGGGTTAGGATTAGTGGAACTGCCGTAATGTGAATGGACGGGACGACTAGGAGCGAATCGCCGTAGTATTGAAGGACGTGCGGGGACGAGTAGGAGCGAATTGCCAGCGTGCGAATGACAGGGTAGTGGTTTCCATTCTCCCATGATACGGGCTTCCGAGAGCCCTTGGATCTGAGATCGAACGGTTGCATGGCGTGATCCTAGACCTATGGCTGAATATCCTATCCTGGAGGGTTATTCTGCAAATTTTCAGCAACTTAGCATGCGACCGTTTGATCTCAGATCCAAGGGCTGCCAGCAGCCCGTATCATGGCCGCGCCTACCACGACCGTCGTGTCGCTCGCGCGGTCGCGCCCTTGGAGATTTAACACGGTGCGTCAGGCTATCTGATGTTGGCATGTCATACATAGTCATCACTTAGTCACTCATACTACAACAAGGTTAGCTATAAGGTTGGCTATAAGTGTATCTTTTTACTCCTCTCTATCTCTTTCTTCGTACTCCCTCCGTCCCATAATATAAGAACGTTTTTGACACTAGTGTAGTATCAAAAACATTCTTATATTATGGGACACAAGGAGTACTAGTATTTATTGCATTTGCCAAGGAGTGACCTCTTCCAATGAAATGGCGTTGCTAAGTTTGCTTCGTTTAATTAGCTATAGACTCAACTGTTCAACATGCATCCAAAACTTTTGAAGAAATAACTCTTATTGTGCTTTGCAGGAAATGGTTCATCATAAGTCTTTCACCGGTACTGTAGTAAAAATTCATACATGGAAGATTCTAGACTAAACCATAAATGGATACACTTTTATTCATGCGCGATACTCCAATAGAGCAAGATCATGCATGGAAGTCTCCACATGCTTAGACTGCGGATTACATTGAGCGAAGACTAATGATCAACATTTAACTTAGCAATGCAGATGTCCAGGTGAACCTCCTTGGAGTCCCCATGCACATTGTTGGGGGTCAAATAATACCATGCGTCTTCCATGTCCACATCGGCGAGAAGGTCCTAGCTCAGCAGAGTCCAAGTCAGCTTGACGTAGCCAGTGTCGCCGCCCACGGACCTCCGAGGGGTAGTAATAGTGAGCACGCACCCATACATCGGCCTCGTGTCAGTGTCAGCGTCAGCGGTATCACCCCTGACACACACTACAGAGATGTGGTGGCGGCCTACGTGGGCCTCGCCGGTGGCCATGATCAAGAGGAACACGCTGCCGTCCTCCTCCAAGACTAGCAGGCGACGCTGATCCTCCAGCGACTCCGGCACAGTGAACGGGTAGCACGTCTCGTACTTGATGTTCTTTGCCAAGGGCCAGTAGTGATCGCCGCACGCCTGCGTCAGGTGATGCACGATGTCCGCCGGCGAGCCCCAAAATGGCACTGGACACTCATAACAGTAGACGAAGGGCTCCTTGGAGGCATCGACCAGGCCGTCCATTAAATGGGAGTGGCTGTAGGGGACGTTCCGCCATTTGAATATATGGTCAAGTTACTACGAGATTTACTACAAAATAAATCATGATGGCTATAACAGAGATTAAACTAATCATGCGGACTAGCATAGTTGATGAATAGGTCGAGTCTAGGACACAGACTAGAAACATGAATTCTACCATGATTTCGAACAGGAAGGACAGAAACACATACGGTGCAACGTGAGCAGCACCATTGGTGTTGAGGTTGTCGCCCATGTCATTGAGGAAGAGGTTGCCGAGGTCGGGGAAGAATTCATCGTCGGTGAAGTCGTCGCTACTAGCAGTCGCGAGAGTGCGCTCCCCAAATGTCAACAGCACCCGCCGAATGGAGCGTAGGAGGGAGTGGCTGTAGGGGACGTTCCGTCCGCCGAATGGAGCACATGAGTAGCCCACAAAGCAGTAGATGGTGCTCCTCCCTAGTCTCTATTCTTATCTCTATCTCTACTACTCTTCTTTGTTTTTTATAATATACTAGTTGTAGTTGTCAAATCGAATAGTACTGCGCCGTTGATACGTCTCCAACGTATCTATAATTTTTGATTGTTCCATGCTATTATATTACCCCTTTTGGAATTTTATCGGCTTTATTTTACACATTTATATCATTTTTGGGACTAACCTACTAACCGGAGGCCCAACTGTATTGCTGTTTTCTTGCCTATTTCAGTATTTCGAAGAAAAGGAATATCAAACGGAGTCCAAACGGAATGAAACCTTTGGGAGCGTGACTTTTGGAACGAACGTGATCCGGAGAACTTGGAGTGCAAGTCAAGAAGCTTGCGAGGTGGCCAGGAGACAGGAGGGCGTGCCCACCCCCTTTGGGCGCACCCCTATCTCCTGGGCCGCACAGGCGGCCACCGACGTACTTCTTCCTCTTATATATACCTACGTACCCTGAAAACATCCAGGGAGCCAACGGAACACAATTTCCACCACCGTAACCTTCTGTATCTGCGAGATCCCATCTTGGAGCCTTCGCCGGCGCTCCGCCGGAGGGGGAATCGACCACGGAGGGCTTCTACATCAACACCATAGCCCCTCCGATGAGTTGTGAGTAGTTTACCACAGACCTTTGGGTCCATAGTTATTAGCTAGATGGCTTCTTCTCTCTTTTTGGATCTCAATACAATGTTCTCCCCCTCTCTCATGGAGATCTATTCGATGTAAACTCTTTTTGCGGTGTGTTTGTCGAGAGCCGATGAATTGTGGGTTTATGATCAAGTTTACCTATGAGAAATATTTCGATCTCCTCTGAATTCTTTTATGTATGATTGAGTTATCTTTGCAAATCTCTTCAGATTATCAGTTTGGTTTAACCTACTAGTTTGATCTTTCTTGCCATGGGAGAAGTGCTTAGCTTTGGGTTGAATCTTGCGGTGTCCTTACCCAGTGACAGAAAGGGTTGCAAGGCACGTATTGTATTGTTGCCATCGAGGATAAAAAGATGGGGTTTATATCATATTGCTTGTGTTTATCCCTCTACATCATGTCATCTTTCTTAATGCATTACTCTGTTCTTATGAACTTAATACTCTAGAAGCAGGCAGGAGTCGGTCGATGTGTGGAGTAATAGTAGTAGATGCAGGCAGGAGTCGGTCTACTTGTCGCGGACGTGATGCCTATATACATGATAATGCCTAGATAATCTCATAATCATTCGCTTTTCTATCAATTGCTCGACAGTAATTTGTTCACCCACCGTAATACTTATGCTATCTTGAGAGAAGCCACTAGTGAAACCTATGGCCCTCGGGTCTATCTTTTATCATATAAGCTTTCAATCTACTTTTATTTGCATCTTTACTTTTTGCATCTATATTATAAAATACCAAAAATATATTTATCTTATCATACTATCTCTATCAGATCTCACTTTCGTAAGTGGCTATGAAGGGATTGACAACCCCTTTATTGCGTTGGTTGCGAGTTCTTTGTTTGTTTGTGTAGGTGCGTGGGACTTTTGAGGAGCCTCCTACTGGATTGATACCTTGGTTCTAAAAAAATGAGGGAAATACTTACGCTACTATTGTTGCATCACCCTTTCCTCTTCATGGAAAACCAACGCAAGCTCAAGACGTTGCAAGAAGGATTTCTGGCACCATTGCCGGTGAGGTCTTCGCTCAAGTCAAGACATACCAAGCACCCATCACAAACTCATCTTCCTCGCATTTACATTATTTGCCATTTGCCTCTCGTTTTCCTCTCCCCCACTTCACCCTTGCCGATTTATTTGCCCTCTCTTTTCCAATCTCCTCTCTTTTTTCGCTTGCCTTTTTCTGTTTGCTTGTGTGTTGGATTACTTGTTGCCATGGCGCAAGATAATACCAAATTGTGTGATTTCTCCAATACCAATAATAATGATTTCCTTAGTACTCCGATTGCTCCTCTTAATGACGTTGAGTCTTGTGAAATCAATACTGCTTTGCTGAATCTTGTTATGAAAGATCAATTCGCCGGCCTTCCTAGTGAAGATGTCGCTACTCATCTAAACAACTTTGTTGATTTGTGTGATATGCAAAAGAAGAAAGATACGGATAATGATATTGTTAAATTGAAGTTATTTCCATTTTCACTTAGAGATCGTGCTAAAGTTTGGTTTTCGTCTTTGCCTAAAAATATTATTGATTCTTGGAACAAGTGCAAAGATGCTTTTATCTCTAAGTATTTTCCTCCCGCTATGATTATCACTATTAGGAACGATAATATGAATTTTAAACAACTTGATCATGAGCATCTTTCCCAATCTTGGGAAAGAATGAAATTGATGATTCACAATTTCCCTACTCATGGTTTGAACTTATGGATGATCATACAAAATTTTTATGCCGGTTTGAACTTTGCTTCTAGAAATCTTTTAGATTCGGCCGCAGGAGGCATGTTTATAGAAATGACGTTAGGAGATGCTACAAAACTTCTTGATAATATTATGGCTAATTATTCTCAATGGCACACCAAAATATCTTCTAGTAAAAAAGTGCATGCTATAGAAGAAATCAATGTTTTGAGTGGAAAGATGGATGACCTTATGAAATTGTTTGCTACTAAAAATACTCCTCTTGATCCCAATGATATGCCTTTGTCTACTTTGATTGAGAATAATAATAAATCTATGGATGTGAATTTTGTTGGTGGAATAGTTTCGGTAACAATGCTTATAGAGGAAACTTTAATTCAAGACCGTTCCCTAGCAATTCCTCTAATAATTATGGAAATTCCTACAATAATTCTTATGGTAATTTTAATAAGATGCCCTCTGATTTTGAGAATAGTGTGAAAGAATTTATGGTTTCTCAAAAGAATTTTAATGCCTTGCTTGAAGAAAAATTGCTCAAAGTTGATGATTTGGCTAGGAACGTTGATAGACTTTCGCTTGACGTTGATTCTCTTAAACTTAGATCTTCTCCTCCTAATCATAATATCAATGAGTCTCTCAAAGCAATGAGAATTTCCATTGATGAGTGCAAGGAAAGAACCGCTAGATTGCGTGCCAAGAAAGATTGCTTTGTAAAGGCGTGTTCTTCTAGTTTCAATGAAAATAATGATGAAGATCTTAAAGTTATTGATGCGTCTCCGATTAGATCTATGTTTTGCAATATGAATTTTGATGATTATGGAACTGATGATGAATCAACTTTGCCTAGAAGGCGTCCCAAGAATTTGGAATCTTTAGATCTTGATGCTAAAATTGTTAAAAGTGGGATTGGAGAGGTCATGACTTTAAATAGCATTGAACCCACTATCTCAGATTTCAAGGAATTTGATTATGATAATTGTTCTTTAGAAGGTTGTATTTCCTTGTTGCAATCCGTTTTTGATTCTCCTCATGCTTATAGTCAAAATAAAGCTTTTACCAAACATATCGTTGATGCCTTGATGCAATCTTATGATGAAAAACTTAATTTGGAAGTTTCTATACCTAGAAAACTTAATGATGAATGGGAACCTACTATAAAGATTAGAATTAAAGATCATGAGTGTTTTGCTTTGTGTGATTTGGGTGCTAGTGTTTCCATGATTCCGAAAACTTTATTTGATATTCTAGGTTTCCATGATCTTGATGATTTCTCTTTAAATTTGCACCTTGCAGATTCCACCATTAAAAAGACAATGGGAAGGATCAATGATGTTCTCATTGTTGCAAATAGAAATTTTGTGCCCATAGATTTTATCGTTCTTGATATAGATTGCAATCTTTCTTGCCCTATTATTCTTGGTAGACCTTTCCTTAGGATGATTGGCGCGATTATTGATATGAAGGAAGAGAATATTAGATTCCAATTTCCATTAAGGAAAGGCATGGAGCACTTTCCAAGAAAGAAAGTTAAATTATCTTATGAATCTATCATGTGAGCTACTTATGAATTGAGTGCCAAAGATGGCACTACTTAGATCTATCTTCGCTTTTATGCCTAGCTAGGGGCGTTAAACGATAGCGCTAGTTGGGAGGCAACCCAATTTTATTTGTGTTTTTTGTTTTTGTACCTGTTTAGTAATAAATTTTGCATATACCTTCTGTTTAGATGTGTTTTTGTCTTTTAATTAGTGTTTGTGCCAAGTAGAACCTATAGGATAACCTATGATGATAGTTGATTTGATTCTGCTGAAAAACAGAAACTTTGCACGCACAAAATTAGTTTTGTTAAGTACAGAAACGTGCTTTTGTGTTGATTATTTTTTCTGCTGATCCATAGACAAATTTTTGATGACTTCCTATTTTTTGAGGATTTTTAAAGTTCCAGAAGTTTGCGTTAGTTACAGATTGCTACAGACTGTTCTGTTTTTGATAGATTCTGTTTTTCGTGTGTTGTTTGCTTATTTTGATGCATCTATGGCTAGTAAAATAGTTTATAAACCATAGAGTAGTTGGAATACAGTAGGTTTAACATCAAAATAGATAAAGAACGAGTTCATTACAGTACCTTATGTGGTGGTTTTGTTTTCTTTCACTAACGGAGCTTATAAGATTTCCTGTTGAGTTTTGTGTTGTGACGTTTTCAAGTTTTGGGTAAAGCTTTGATGGACTATGGAATAAGGAGTGGCAAGAGCCTAAGCTTGGGGATGCCCATGGCACCCCAAGATATTCAAGAATAGCCAAAATCCTAAGCTTGGGGATGCCCCGGGAAGGGATCCCCTCTTTCGTCTTCGTTCATTGGTAACTTTACTTGGAGCTATATTTTTATTCGCCACATGATATGTGTTTTGCTTGGAGCGTCGTGTATTATATTATTTTTTGCTTTTTAGTTTACCACAATCATCCTTGCTGTACAGACCTTTTGGGAGAATCCCACTTGATTAGAATTTGCTAGAATACTCTATGTGCTTCACTTATATCTTTTGAGCTTGATACTTTTTGCTCTAGTGCTTCACTTATATCTTTTAGAGCACGACGGTGGCTTAATTTTGAAGAAATTGCTAGTCTCTCATGCTTCACTTATATTATTTTGAGAGTCTTCTGGAACAGAATGGTATTTGCTATGGTTACAAATTTGGTCCTAGAATGATGAACATCCAAGTTGGGTATAATAAAAACTATCATAGGAAGTGAATTGGATGCTATGATCAATTTGATGCTTGATAATTGTTTTGAGATATAAAGGTAGTAATGTTAGTGTCAGGCTAGTGGGTAATTATGAAATTGAGAAATACTTGTGTTGAAGTTGGCAAGTCCCGTAGCATGCACGTATGGTAAAAGTTGTGTGACAAATTTGTTGCATGAGGTGCTCTTTTAATTGCCTTCCTTATGAGTGGAGGTCGGGATCGCGTGATGGTTAACTCCTACCAACCCTTCCCCTAGGAGCATGCGTAGTAGTACTTTGCTTCGAGGGCAAGTAGACTTTTTCAATAATTATATGAGTTCTTTATGACTAATGTGAGTCCATGGATATACGCACACTCACCCTTCCACTATGCTAGCCTCTATTATACCGCGCAACTTTCGCCGGTATCATGCACCCATTATTTACCTTCCTCAAAACAGCCACCATACCTACCTATTGTGGCATTTCCATAGCCATTCCGAGATATATTTCCATGCAACTTTCCATCGTTCCGTTTATTATGACATGTTTCATCATTTTCATATTGCTCTTTGCATGATCATGTAGTTGACATCGTATTTGTGGCAAGGCCACCTTCATAATTTTCATACATGTCGCTCTTGATTCATTGCATATCCCGGTACACCGCCGGAGGCATTCATATAGAGTCATATCTTGCTCTAGCTTTGAGTTGTAATTCTTGAGTTGTAAATCAATAAAAGTGTGATGATCTTCATTATTAGAGCATTGTCTCAGTGAGGAAAGGATGATGAAGACTATGATTCCCCCACAAGTCGGGATGAGACTTCGGACTTTAAAAGGAAAAAAAGAGAAAGGGCAAAAAAAAGAAAAAAATGAAAGGCCAAAGAAAAAACAAGAAAGAAAAAAGAGAAGAAAAAAAGAAAAATAAAATAAAATAAAATGAGAGAAAAAGAGAGAAGGGGCAATGCTAATATCTCTTTTCCACACTTGTGCTTCAAAGTAGCACCATGATCTTCATGATAGAGAGTCTCCTATGTTGTCACTTTCATATACTAAGTGGGAATTTTTCATTATAGAACTTGGCTTGTATATTCCAATGATGGGCTTCCTCAAAATGCCCTAGGTCTTTGTGAGCAAGCAAGTTGGATGCACACCCACTTAGTTTCTTTTGTTGAGCTTTCATATATTTATAGCTCTAGTGCATCCATTGCATGGCAATCCCTACTCACTCACATTGATATCTATTGACGGGCATCTCCATAGCCCATTGATACGCCTAGTTGATGTGAGACTATCTTCTCCCTTTTTGTCCTCACAACCACCACCTTATACCACCATAGTGCTATGTCCATGGCTTGCGCTCATGTATTGGGTAAGAGTTGAAAAAGCTGAAGCGCGTTAAAAAGTATGAACCAATTGCTTGGATGAAACCGGGGTTGTGCATGATGGGAGTATTTTGTGTAATGAAAATGAAGCATGGCCTAACTATATGATTTTGTAGGGATAAGCTTTCTTTGGCTATGCTATTTTGATAGGACATGATTATTTTTTAGTATGCTTCGAAGCATTATTATTTTTATGTTTTATAAGATTTTATCTTGAATCATTTGGATCTGAACATTCATGCCACAATAAAGAAAATTACATTGAGAATTATGCTAGGTAGCATTTTTCCACATAAAAAAATCTGTTTTTATCATTTACCTACTCGAGGACGAGCAGGAATTAAGCTTGGGGATGCTTGATACATCTCCAACGCATCTATAATTTCTGATTGTTCCAATATATTACCCCTTTTGGATGTTTGTGGGCTTTATTTTACACATTTATATCATTTTTGGGACTAACCTACTAACCGGAGGCCCATCCCGTATTGCTGTTTCTTTTGCCTATTTCAGTATTTCGAAGAAAAGGAATATCAAACGGAGTCCAAACGGAATGAAACCTTCGGGAGCGTGATTTTTGGAACGAACGTGATCCGGAGAACTTGGAGTGCAAGTCAAGAAGCTTGCGAGGCGGCCAGGAGACAGGAGGGTGCGCCCACCCCCTCTGGGCGCGCCCCTATCTCCTTGGCCCCACAGGCGGCCACCGACGTACTTCTTCTTCCTATATATACCTACGTACCCCAAAAACATCCAGGGAGCCAACGAAACACAATTTCCACCACAGTAACCTTCTGTATCTGCGAGATCCCATCTTGGAGCCTTCGCCGGCGCTCCGCCGGAGGGGGAATCAACCACAGAGGGCTTCTACATCAACACCATAGCCCCTCCGATGAGTTGTGAGCAGTTTACCACAAACCTTCGGGTCCATACACTACCAAAAAAATACACTTCCGTGATGATACGTGTTTGTCACAGTAGGTCGCGTTTTTTGTCATGCATGTACATCCATGACAAATTTATGACAGAATCAAGATAGTCATACCTGTGCTATCATATAAGTGTTCCATGACATTACCAAAATTATCATCACGGAAGTGTCCACTTCCATGACGATAAATCGCGCGCCACAGAAGTGCTTTCGTCAAGGGTGACCGACACGTGGCATCCACCGTAACGGAAAGCCGTTAAGCTATCGGGTCGGGTTTTGGATCCGATAACCCGTTAACAGCCCCGACCAATGGGGATTTTCCACGTGTAAAATCATCATTGGCTGGAGGAAATACGTGTCGGCTCATTGTTGGGACAGATGTCATCCACTCATTGGACAGAAGGCGCCTATGATACGTCGACACGTGGCCCGGCCCAACAGAGGTCCATTCCTGTGAAAAGGCCGGCCCGTTTGACTTGGTCAAAAGGTGACGGTCCGGCCCATGGAAAGCCTGTTAACGACCTGTTCGCATATAGCCCATTTAAAGCCTGCTAACCCAAGGCCCGTTACGCCCTACCCGAATTAGGCCCAGTAGCGTCATCTGGGCCATCCAATATGATTCCAGTCCGTTTTCACTTCTGGCCCATGTATGGCCCATGACGTCTTTCGGCCCATATGATGCCCTATGTAACTCTTGGCCTATTAACGGCCCGTGGTGAAACTGGCCTGTAATGAACAGTGTATCACTTTAGACCCATTAACGGCCCATGGTGAAACTGGCCCGCAATGAACAGTGTATCACTTTAGACCCATTAACGGCCCGTGGTGAAACTGGCCCGTAATGAAGAGCGTATCACTTTATACCCATTAATGGCCCATTATTCAGTTGGGCTGTTTCCAGCCCATGTTATCTTTCGGCCTTCTCAGAGCCCATTTATTCTTGGGCTCATTTCGAGCATTCGTTTACTTACAACCCGTTACTGTAATTTTCTGCTTGTGGGCCAAATTCAGCCCGTGGTTACAGTTGGCCCATTTGTGGTCCGTTAATACATTGGGCCGTTTTCATAGCGTCATCAAATACAGCCTATTAACGATGGCCCGTTATGGTCGGCCCATGAACGGACGATTCCAACTCTAGCCCGTTTACGGCCATAATGCGGCCTGTTATTGGCCCATGTTTGGCCGATCGATCATACGGCCCGTATAAGGCTCATTGATGATAGGGCCCGTAGAAGGCCCATTGTTTTTACGGCCCGTAGAAGGCCCAATGTTTCTACAGCCTGTAGAAGGCCTACTGTTTCTATGGCCCGTAGAAGGCCCACTGTTTATACGGCCCGTAGGAGGCCCAGTGTCACTACAGTAAATATTAGCCCATGGTTATTGTGGCCTAGTTTAAAAAAAAGGTTATTTCAGCCACTAGCAAACCGCGGAAAAAGAACTACACTGACTACAAGCAAACAAATAAACAAGACAACAAGGAAATAAATAAGCAAGCAACTTATGCTAGGCTATCACGGCTATTAAACATATTACATCCACTGGGCATCAAAGTTCACCACCAGTGCAAATATAGGGAACACAGCAGCATATAAACGCCGCAGCAAAACAAGTCCAGAACTGAAACCACTTCAGAAGAGTTCAAGAAACAATATCCTGGGTACCCATAATGCTGGCAAGATGCTTAGCAAGCTTGTGAACTTTCTCTTGTTTGGCGCTTAAATCCTCCAGCGCTTGCTGTTGCACAAGAAAGTACGCATCTGAATTCTGCAGGGACTTCCTCAGTCCTTCGGCTTCTTGCCGCATCACAGATGACTGATGCCTTTCAGCTTGTAGCTGAGATTGAAGAACCCGAAGTGATTCAGGTAGCGAGTTCAAAGAGTTTGTGCCAGCGGTACTGGCCAGTAACTCGAACACTACATCAATGCAGGACTGTGGGGTTTTGTCACTGTCTACAAGATCGTTTTTATCACCTTTCTTGGAGACCAACAGGGTTGTCTCACTATCTTGAACCTTATCTGCATTACTTTCTCTACCATTGCATAGTGGGGTGCTCTTCTCCAATATTCTGTTTGCATACTACAAGAGAAACAAGTAGACACATCACAGGTTTAGCTTGTAGTATACCAAACTCATTTTGGTAAACCGGTTCAGTAGTAAGGTGGACAGGATAACAGCATGAAACACACATATATCTATGTACTATGGTCACTGTATTGTCCATATCATTCTATTTTATGTTCCCTAATCAAGATAGAGACACAGTTCAACTCATATATTTTTTGGACACAGCAGCATAGACAGAATATAAGTGTGAGAAACTACACAGCATTGGCAGCACTTGTAATGTGCATCACATGAGAACATAACTGTTTATACAACTTAAACTGAAATCAACATAGAGCAAGAAGTTAGAACAGCAATCCAGTTAAAGAAATAGGTTTAAAACATACTTGTTGCGCCATTGGAGTTTTAATTGGATCCTTCAAATTCGAAAGTAGTAGGTATGAGTAAATATAGTGATGCAACAGCAAAGGAGTATGGACCATAGCTACGGAATCTGACCTGAGAAAAGTTGCTTTTCTGCTTTAAACGTGGAGTTTGGGTTAGCTGTGGTGGTCTTCGTGCTTTGGGCACTGCAGTAGCTTTACAAACTGCTCGTGTGGGGGTACTCTATAGTGGACATGGTGCTTTGTCAACTATAAGTGGGTTACTATCCGCTGGGGTTGCGGTTAGATGGGTTGTAGCTGGTTCTCTACCCAACGGTGTAAGTGTGCAATCTGGAAGAGTCTCGATTATGTGTGATGGGGCTAGTTTGTGGGCCAGTACAACCATGGTTCTATCTGCATCGACGGGTAGCACTGTCTTTTGTGAAGAACGGGTTTTTGCTCCCTTAGATACTGCCATCACCCCCTCCAATTCAAATGGCTGATAAACAAGAAAAGAAATTGAACGTACAGACATTATATGATAGACAGATGTAGTAATTCACATATATGTTGTCTAACTCAACAAGACAGCATGACACAATTTCACATCTATGATGCCTAACTAAACAGTATAGCATGACACAGTTTCAGATATATGATGGATAACTTAACAGGATATAATGGCATAATTCAACATATGATGAGTACCTAAATAGGATGACATGACAAAACTATATGATGTCTTTCTAAAATAGGTTGGGATGAAATAATTCACATACATGTTGTCTAAGTATACAGGATGGCATGATATAATTGATTCATATACTAAGAAGCTGGCACTCGCATGTATGATCTCTAAACTAAGCAGATAGAATTCAATATTGTGAATATGATGTCTAAACTAAGCAATACAAGACACCATATGCATCATATGACAAATATAAACATTGCGACTTAGAGCACACACCTCAGGTGGGATATAGGACTGGTCATCTGTCTCTGAATCCTCCTCTGAGGAGCTCCCTGTAAGCATCGAGATATATGCTTCAACAGGTACCATTGCCTGCTCCGAAGACCCTGTTTTCACTCCAGATTTTTCCATAACCGGCTCAAATGGCTGATACACATGAAGAGTAGTTCAATATACACAGATTGTCGACAAATGGAATACGTAATGAAAAAAAAAGATGGCATGATATAATTCACATATGTGATGCCTGGCTCCATGGCGGTGCATAATTCACATATATGATAACTGGCTGAAAAACATGGCATTGCATAATTCACATATCTGATATAGAAAGCAAACAGGAGGCATTCACACAAAGCATGTCTAATCTAAGCAGATGGCATGGCAATGCAAGACACCATATGCATGATATGAGCAATATAACCCAGCCAAGTTAGAGCATGCACCTGGGGGGGGGGAATACGACTGGTCATCTCTCTCTGAATCCTCCTCTGAGGAGCTATCTGTAACCAGCAAGAAATCTGCATCGACAGGTAGCACTAACTGCTTAGAAGACCTTGTTTTCACTCTAGATTTTCCCATGACCAACTCAAATGGCTGATGCACAGGAAGAGTAGATGAATGTATAAACATTGCTGACAAATGGAACACATTATGGAAAAAAATATGGCACGATACAATTCACATATACGATGACTGGCTAAACAGGATGGCATTGCATGATTCACGTATATGATGCCTGGCTAAAGAAGATGGCATTGCATACCCATATACTCCCTCCGTTCCTAAATATTTGTCTTTTTAGAGATTTCAAATGGACTACCACATACGGATGTATATAGACATATTTTAGCGTGTAGATTCACTCATTTTGTTCCGTATGTAGTCACTTGTTGAAATCTCTGAAAAGACAAATATTTAGGAATGGTGGGAGTCTGATATAGAAACCAAACAGGTGGCATTCACACAAAGCAAATCTAAACTAAGCTGATGACATATAAGATGTATAATGTAAGCAATGCAAGGCGCCATATGCATCATATGAGCAACATCAGCATGCCAGGTTAGAGCAAACACCTCAGGTGGTAAACAGGCATGGTCAGCTCCTTCGAAATCTCCATCTGAATAGTTATCTTCCTCTGGAATACAATCTGGAAATGCAGGAGAGGGGGGGGGCACTTCGCCCACCATGGAGCAACGTCTGCATGACATTATATTCGCACGCAACGGTCTTCTCTTTTTCTCTACATGTTCAGTACGATTGTGTACAATATCTGACATGCATAATAAAAAAAATAGTTAGATTTTGTAAGGCCTAAGGGGTGCATGCAAAAATCAAGACTGATGGTAGCAAACGAGTGGATGGATCCAAAACTAATGATAGCAGGTAGATTATAGCTTCAGTTTAAAAAGATAGACAATGGATCATCTATTGTTTGTTGCCCACCCAACATGAACCACATAGAAGACCCTAGATGAACCAGATAGTAGGTAGATACTATTCGTTGCTGGCTCGATATGAGACCCATGGGCAATTCAAAACTCAAGATTGAACGATAAAGTAGCAGGTAATAATAACCGATGTATAACGTAAGCAAACATGAAAGACGGCGACCTCTCTTCCGGAACTGTCTAGTCCTCAGGTTCATCTGCTCAGTCGATGATGGTAATGCAGTTGGCGTGGCTGCCGGCAACGGGAAAGATGATCTGAGGCGGTGAAAGAAAGTCTACATGGGGGATCTCTGCTGTAGTGAACGCTTCTGTCGATGGTGCACCTCAGGTGGGGTGGATGACGGCACGGCAGGAGCAGGACATAACACACAGAGTTTTCTTTGATGCCAATCTGAAAATAAAGTAAATCTGTAAGGGCTCCTTAGAATTGGAGGATTCTATAAACGCAGGGACAGGAAAAACACAGGAATAGGATAGGAATGCACGTGCAAAACAGAGCATTTGGAAACATAGGATTTCAGTCAACCTGGGTGTTTGGCTCACATGAATTGGAAGAACAGAGGAATGGAGAAACAAGGTGATGCGACGAGTGTACAACCTCTTTGGCATAGCCTTGTGGACCTCAGCATCATTGGGTTGGACGTGGAGGATGGTGATGATGCTGGTGTGACTGTCGGAGGCGGGGAAGAAGATCCGAGGCCTCTAGAAACGGCGCCGAGGGTACTGCTCCGCTGTGATGGACGGTTCCGTCATTGGAGCAGCTCCGCTAAGGTGTACGGCAACGAGGCTGAAGCATGACAAGACGGACAACTTTAATCTGAAGTGGGACCCTAATATCATCTGCAATAGATGATGTAAAATACATCACCAAAAAGTGCTATATGTAAAACGCATCAGCCGTGCCCCGGCCGCTCCGACAGATGCTGTAAGTACTGTTGACTCTGAACTTAACTGAAGAAAATGAAGTTCACAGTCGAAACTGTATTTTACTGTCGAAACTGATTGAACTAGTAACAGAGCATTGCAATAGATGTTTAGGGCGTTCGAGCACTAGTAGCAGAGAAGCAGTGATCTTAATCAGCAGACGCTCGAGCGGGGAACGCACTAGCAGAGAGCAAGTCGTGCAGTAGCACCGCGAGCGAGTGCTAAAGCAGCAACTCCTGTAGCTGCCAGAGGTCGTGCAGCAGCAGCAGCAGCGCAAGCGAGAGCAAGAGTAGACCAGTAGCATGAACGAAAGCAGGAGCAGTGTAGCAGCGCGACCGAAAGCAAGAACAGAGCCGCAGTGTGAGTGAGAGCCGGAGCAGCTGCAGCTAGTGCCGTTGTGGAAGTCGCCGCTGAGGAAGGAACGACATGGGGGAGAGACGCCGTGGATGATGTGGCCAGCGACGGTTCCATCGATGGAGACGCCATGTCTGCTCGGTATCGAGCACCGGCAGCCCCATGAGATCGAATAAAAGATAAAATGCAGCGGTGAGTGCAGAACCTCCTTGGTGGCGCCAAGTTGGCCTCGGCTTCATTGGAGGAATTGGTGAGGGTGCTGTGGTTCCGGTGGGGCAGGTCAAGACGGCGCTGTGGGGATTGAGGTCGCGCGATAGACGAGGCTAACATCGGGGCAGCTCCTTGGAGGTGGAGGACGGGGCGGCTGATCCGGCGGGACGACGAGATCGACAACGGATCCTCATCTAGTGCGGTGGATGAGGGATGGCGAGCTGTTGTGGTGGACGACGTAGTCGGGGAAGAGTCTAGGGCTAGGCGGCGGTCGGGAGGCCGACGGAGGAGCGTGGGGTTTTGCGGGTTTTGGCGGCCTCGGTGTACGAATGGGGGGGGAGGGGGGCGAAGGGGGAGGGGGGAGCCAAGCTTAGGGACACGCTTGTCCAAAATGTAGGGTAAGTTACTAGCGTACCCCCACCGATTTTGACACCGCGACGTGGAGCTTCATTTCCGGCTGAGGGGTAGAAGGGGGATTTCGTGTGTCTGGGCTGCGGGAGCGATTTCGAATGAGGAGGGAGTTCTCGCGCGCGTCCAAATTTCGGGATAACAAGGCACAATGCAGGTTGAAGAAGCGGGAGTTTCAAAGCAGGTGAGACAAAAATACTCGATCTTGAAAATTTCGGGATAACACAGTGCGGATTCCTTGTTCGGCAGAACAAACTTAACGTGTAAAAAAATCATACAAGACACAAGAGAGCCATGTCCCCTTTTACTATATTGCTATAGATGCCATTGAAAAAACTACAAGAAAAATGTAAAAAAAATCGGGAGAACATGATTATCCTGCACAGTACCAAATCGATTCGCACTTCCCTCAACAACAACAAAAAACAAATCAATTCCCACTAAAGAAAGAGTAATGTCCCTTTTTATATGATTACAGAGGCCATGATCTCGAATTTCAATTTTTGAATCCACGTTATGTTGAATTCGAATATATCATTAGGTGACCTTGCGGTTTATAATTGATGTAGTCATACATTTTGATCTTCCATCATATATGAACATTTTACTCCACCATGTGAACATATATATTGTCGTCTACCATATGGACTAAATTTGAATCAATTTTCCTTATTTGAATACAATTGTTGTCAAGTTATAAAATAATTTAAATATTATCTTGATAACAAAAAGACATGCATATAGCAGTAATCATATTTCACTATGAACTAGATGTACCATCCGCTCTCCAATTCAAATATCTGTATCCATTTTATGTTGAATTCAAATCATAGTACATTATTGGTCTAGGTAGCGAGATGTTCGGGATAATCTAAACCCTGTTTTCATACGTATAATTTTTTGCTGAATTGGGACAAGTTTTGGTATAAGCCTCTTGCAAAACTGGAGATTTTCTCAACAAGCCTCGTGGTTCCGAGAGGGAACGTGTCACCTTTGTGTGCGAAATGATATACGCTGCCTCCCCCCTGATTTTATTTACAGAGGCAACATAGAACTATATGAGTGCCCTGTTAAATGTTGGAATTATTTCGGGTTCATTTGGCCTTTTTATACATTAATTGAGTTTCTGGACTTTTAATGTGCATAATCTAAATATGAATTGCATGCACATGCTCCGGTGCACCAAAGTGGGTTGAAAAATCACATGTGTGTCCTTGGTTGAATTTCTAGGTCCCATGGAAGAAATGAGAATGAAATTCAAAAATCTGGGCGTCATGACTCTGCTGAGAACATCGAGAAACTTAGATTTTAAATTCATGTAATGAAACTTGGCATGGTGTCATGTCATGGCACTAACATGTTGTGGTAAAAAATTGGGACGATTTGGAAGCTCGTGGTTCTAAGAGGGAACGTGCCCCCCCGCCCTTGAGTTTCTTAACAAGGGCAACATAGAACTACATTAGTGCCATGTTAAATTTTGGAATTATTCCGGGTTCGTTTGTCATTTTTCTACATTAATTGAGTTTCTGGTCATTTAATGTGCATAAGTCAAATTTGAACTACAAGCACATGCTCTCGTGCACCAAAGTTGGTTGAAAAATCACATTTGTGTCCTCGGGTGAATTTCTAGGTCCCATGCAAGAAATGAGAATAAAATTAAAACATCTGGGTATCGTGGCTAGGACGAGAACATTGAGAAACTTTGTTTTAAAATTCTTGTAAATACAAAACACGTCTGAAAATCATGAAACTTGGTATGGATGTCATGTCATGGTACTACCATGTTGTGGTAAAAAAATGGCCGAATAGGAACATATTTTGGTATAAGCTTCTCTCAAACCGAAGCTTCTCTCAAGAAGGCTCGTGGTTCTGAGAGGGAACGTGTCACCTTTGAGTGCGAAACGATATACGTTGTCCCCCTTGAGTTTATTTACAAAGGCAACATAGAACTACATGAGTGCCCTGTTAAATTTTGGAATTATTCCGGCTTCGTTTGGCCTTATTTACACATTAATTGAGTTTTTGGTCATTTAATGTGCATAATTCAAATTTGAACTACAATCACGTGCTCCCGTGCACCAAAGTTGGTTGAAAATCACATTTGTGTCCTCGGGTGAATTTCTACTCCCATGCAAAAAATGAGAATAAGATTCAAACATCTGGGCATCGTGGCTCGGTCAAGAACATTGAGAAACTTGGTTTTAAAATCATGAAACTTGGCATGGTGTCATGTCATGGTAGTACCATGCCGTGGTAAAAAAAATTGGCCGAATGGGAACAAATTTTGGTATAAGCTTCTTGCAAATCGGAGCTTCTCTCAAGAAGGCTCGTGGTTCTGGGAGGGAACGTGTCACCTTTGTGTGCATAATTCAAATTTGAAATATAAGCACATGTTCCAGTGCACCAAAGTTGGTTGAAAAATCACATGTGTGTCCTCGAGTAAATTTCTAGGTTCCATGCAAGAAACGGGAATGAAATTCAAAATTCTGGGCGTCGTGGCTGGGTTGGAAACATTGAGAAACTTAGTTTTTTAATTCCTGTAAATCCAAAACACGCATGAAAATAATGAAACTTGGCTTGGTGCCATGACATGGCACCAACATGCTGTGGTAAATTTGCAGTCTGACTTGCGAAGGCGCACACATTAACAATCAACAAAGTCATTTTGGAACAAGTGCCGTCACGTTACAATCGGAAACACAAGTATTATTGAAACCGTGGGCGTTCTACTTACTAGTACCATTTACGTGCCGCCACACGTCCCCATTTTTTATTAGCTAGGAGGCACCATGCAGGGTAGCTATTTGAGTACGAGAGGCATGCGATTAGACCCCTGCGCGTGCTTATCGGGAGGAGAGCCCTTTGACCTCCATCTGCCGTCCACCTCTCTCCCAAGGTCTCCATTAATGGCGTCCGAGCCTCTGTTTAATGGCGTGGCTATGTCTCACTCGACTGAGATTTAAGAGAGAAAAAAGAAGACCTGACAGCACGGATCTTAATGTAAGATCCGACGGACCTATATAGCATCTGCTGCGACTTATAGCAAGACTGATGAATATATAAGGACGATTTTTTTTGATCAAAGAAGGGCTTGCCCCTTCCAATTTTCATTACTGAAAACCACCACAATTCACAAGAAGTTCAGCACAACTCCATCCTAACACGAAGGACTAAAAGCTACTCCCTCCGTCCAATAATATAAGATGCTTTTTGACACTAGTATAGTGTCAAAAAACGTCTTACATTATGAGATGGAGGGAGTACCAGATTGAAATCGCAACATCCCAAGAGGCCAACAAAGGCCAAACATCCGCGCTAGAACCCAACATTTCACAACCGACGACACAATCCACATCCTAAACTGATTATTACATCAAAATAAACCAGGAAACTGAAGGAAGCCCAACAGCAACTAGAAGAACAGCAACGCCAGGGTCGCCACAGCAAGAGTTTTCTTCATTCCAGCCTTGCAACATTGATCTTCCGCAGAAAGATAAGGACGATTAATTGTCTTACATAATTAGAAAGATAATTAAAAAAGCCACATGCGGCTATGCTTGAAATACACAAGGACAAAAGAAGAAGGAAGACAAGGATCTGGCTCGCCGATCTCTACTTTCTTGATGCGTTGCTGTAGGCTGCGGGAACTAGTCTCCGTGGCGAGTGGCGATGAGCTCTTTCGTGTCCTCAAGACGCTGCTTGAGAACATCCACGGATTCCTCCACCAGCCTTTGGCGCTCGTTGCGGAGCATGTCATTCTCGTCCATAAGTTTCTTGACGATGACGCCGGTCCTCTTCAACAAGGGACTAGTCACCTCCTTCTGGTCTGCACTTCGGACGATCTTCTCCCTCAGCAGGTCGCGCTTGGCCCGGAGCCTCTCATTGCCCTCCCTTAGTTGCCGGATGACGCCGGTAGCCTGTTCAAACGAGGCTTTCACGTTGTCCTGCAACCTCGCCAAGCCGTAGATCTGATCCATCTGGCTATGGACGATCGCATGCATGCGCCTGTAACAGTCGTCGCCTGCCCGCGAGAAATTTTCCCAGGTCGCCGCGGCGCGGCGGGACATCTCTGCTGCATTCGTGGCGCGGCGGGACATCTCTGCTGCTTCCGCGGCGCGACCGGACCAGTCTGCTGCATCAACGGTGCGGCGGGACCTCTGTGCTGCTTCAGCGGCGCGGCGGGACCTCTGTGCTGCTACTTCTGAGCGGCGGGACATGTCGGCTGCTCTCGCAGCGAGGCGGGACATCCCTCGTGCTTCCGCTTCCATGCTCGCCTCTCCCTAGTGGCAATCTCTCGACCCAGAACTCACGCTGGCCATGGCAGACGCAAGGGAAGGATGCTGAATGACTTGTTTGTTTTTGTCGATGAGGAGTTGAGGAGGAATGTGCATTCATCTTGGCATACTAGTATTTATAACCGAGTACTAATACGCTCCTAAGTGGGAAACCGTTTAGGTTGTGATCGGTGTGAACAGGTTTGTAATTCAATATAGCATGGTACTAATACGCTCCTAAGTGGGAAACCGTTTAGGTTGTGATCGGTGTGAACAGGTCTGCAATATAGCATGGAGTAATTTGGAATGTGACGAGACGCAAGCTTAAAATTTATAAATACCCGCGTGGCGAGCTCTAGGCTAGTTCTTTTTGCAGACGCATTAAACCTATCTCTTGGGACTTCTCACACGCACCATCGTGCCACCCACAAAAACTTGTACTCTGAGTTTATACAGGAAGAGAAGAGGTGCACGCACGCACTCGTCCTCTCACACACGTGTCTTTTTTTTCTCGAAAAGGAGGAGGATGACCCCTGGCCTCTGCATCTGGGAGTCACACACGCATCTGTAGCTACGAATTGTAGTGTTCTCAACCATCCGATTGGCTCTATCATGGATGTACCTAAATACTAAAACATGTCTACATACATCTATATTTTGACAAATGGAAGGCATGTATTGTGGAACGGAGGGAGTGCTTGTCATCAAAATGGATAAAAAGGGACGTATCTAGAACTAAAATACGTCTACATACATCTCCTTTTATCCATTTTGATGACAAGTAGTACTTCTTACCCAAAGGAACTTTATATCCAACAGACACAAAATATCCGTTTGACTGTTGGAAATTACTGATTTGATGTCGAAGTAATTGCTGCATCGCCACCAAAACCCACCATTTCTTAAGCTAAAGTAGACCAAGGTAATCCCTATATTAGCATATTACTAAGATAAATAGAAGGCACTGTCGAAACATTTAGGACGTGAGCTTGTCAATCTGAATGTGGAGGGACACAAGCTTAGCCCCGCCCAGTAGCTTGGGCGGAACTGTCAAGAAGGTCATCTCCTGCACGTCGATGTCGCCGGGATCCTTACTGCTTGTCACCTCCATTTCCACCTCGACGGCGTCGGTCGTGCCTTTGGGCTCCCCCGGCGGGCCGTTCGCCCACAGCTTGGCCTAGTAGTGCGGAAGTGGGGACGCCCCCGCTCTGATGCAGATGACCGACACGGCGATAGGCGCGCCGATGTCGAGCACGCCGCCGACCAAGAAAAACGCGCGACGGTCCTCCTCCACGAATAGCAAGAGTCGTGGCTCCGATAGTGGCACTTGCAGCTGGAGCACCTTGCCGTACTGGATCCTGTGCACGGGCATGGGATGCGCGTTGTTGATGTGGTGGTAGAGCACCGGCGGCGGGCCTTTGTAGCCGTAGACGGGCACGGGGCATTTGCAGGGCACGAGCGGACACACGCTCTGGTGATTGGCGAGCTTGTGGTAAGTGACGTACAGCCCACAGCCTTCGTGCGGGCACTCCAACCTCAGCGACGAAATGACGGCGTCCACCGCCGTATTCCACAGTCGAAGCCACCGCCGCGCTCGCACTTCTGGCACTGCCGCTGGTTCCTGGGGCGCTCGACGTGGCAGTCCGCGCAAGCCAGGTGCCCTCCCTTGCACTGCAGAAATCAATCGAAGAGCACATCAATCAAGAAACCTACACCTTGCTCAATCAGCCAAATGGACGAGGTGTATTCGAACCTCATACACTGGAGGCGTCAAGGGGCGGAGGCACAAGGGGCAGTGGAGCACGGTGAGGTCCATCGAGACCTTAGTGAGCTCCCTCGTCGGTTCCTGTTCCGTCTGCATGATCTCGCCCTCCTCGTGCACAACCATCTCTCACTTGGGCAGGGGCATTACAAAGCTTTACCGTCACATATTTTATACTCTGCGCATAACTGTCCTCCTGCATACCAAGGAAGGCAGTAGTTTGAGTTTTTTGGACAAATGTGCCCCTGCACATGAGTAAGCTGCATAAATATCGACAGTAAATGCACATGCAATGGTTGACTGGTCCTCCTTTCTTTTTGCTTGAGTTGGCTTCCCCAGGCGGTCAAGCCACATCCGGCACTGCACGCATTTGCCTGTAGCCATTTTCTGCTTTGGAAACTGGCGCGATTAATGGGGGCAGAACTAAGACTAGCCACAATGGTGAGTAACATACACTAGTAACATACACATATCCCTAGACTATGTTACTACCTTCATAGTGGGTAGTAACATAAGTATGGTAACATGCAAAGCTTCATTTATTAGGTTATAGACTCATATTGCATTGGGACATGTGATGTTACAGTAACTAGCTAAGTTACTATAACTACCTCTCTCCTCATTAACTCACTGCCACATAAGCAAATTTGCTGAGTTGGACTCGATGTTACTGCTGAAGTTACTCCCACTGTGGCTAGTCTAATCGAGCGGGGGCACAGATGGAAACCAACGCGGACGCGTAGACTAATCTGAGAAAAACAAGAAAAAGTTATACACAAAGTACTCCTTCAAGGTGCATTAAATCAACACATGCAAGTATCAAAAGGAGAGTCACGGCATGCATGCATGCGTTGTAATTAATGCATCGATAACCCTAAATTATTGAAATATATCGAGTGCAGTGCTTTGATGTGTCATGTCAACTCGTACATCAACGAGAAGTTTGATTATCCTCTCCCTCGCGGACTTAACTGCACCTGCCTTTGGCTGTATGACAGGTTGGCCACACACCTGTCGGGCCCACCTGTCATACACGCAAAGACAGGAGCGTCCCTCCCTCGCCCATGAGCGTGGTGGCTGGCAAGACTAGGAGAAGCTTTCGCTACACGCTCTCCCTCCCGCACGCGGTGGACATGCAGCAGTTCAATCGGTGTCAGATGGCCAGAAGCGTACTGTAGTACTCCTCTAGTGCAGTAGTACACCATCATTGTTCGACTTCCCAAAGAGGCAAAGAGCCAAGCGCAGCCCGGACGCTCGCGTGGCAGTTTCATGTGTAGAGTAGTCTAGATAGCGTGTACCGTGCCTGTAAGCTGAAAATCGTTTGGGTCGGCTCCATGCTATGTGGCCGTCTTGAAGTTTTTTTAAATTAAAATAGTCTTCTGGCCCTACCTGTCACCATGGTGATTATAGTTTGCACGCTCATCTGGTCAAGACAGGAATACATATATTTTAGTTTGTTTTTTTCGAAAAGGGGGGACTCCCCAGCCTCTGCATCAGAATGATGCATACGGCCACATATATTTTAATTTGTGGTGGGTAAATGTTAGAGGTTGCAGAAATTATATTGTACACTGCGGGTCTTTCAACCAAGTTTAGAGGCAAGCATGTGGGGCCAGTGCTATGATGTGTCGCGTCAACTCGTAGAACAAGGAGAAGCTTGATTTTACTACACGCTTTCTCCCTCGCCCATGCACACTATTGCTCGCAAATGAAGACAGGCTTTTTCTTAGTAGTACTTCTACAACAAGCTATCCGTCCCGCTCGCGGTGGACGGACATGCAACAGTGGATTCGACACTGTAGAAGCAGTAGTAGTAACATCATTGTTCGTCTTCTCGAAGAGGCGAAGAGCCAAGCTCAAATGAAATGTTGCAGTTGCGAACATTGGAGCACGCACATAGCCAGGCTCTTGCATGAGACAAAATTGCTATGTGAGCCCACTATTGTATTAGTACGTACAACTACTTGCTAGTATAGCCCTATAAACCAGAAAGGAGTATTTGCCCTTCTAAAGATTTCAACAAGTGACTAGACTACACCGAGATGGAGTACATATGGAGCAAAATGAGTGAATCTGCACCATAAATAAATACGTACTAGTTCTATCGTTTTCCTCTCCGAGGTGCGCAATATTGAGTATACTGACTAGTCTCTTTTTGACTCGCATTTACATTTTTTTGACACAGTACAGACGCAAGCGCTCATATACACGCGCATACACTCACCCCTATGAACGCACACACGCACGGCACTAAGTATCATCTTGAAATTAAGAAGTCACCATAGGCACCTCGTCGTCGACGGGTCCATAGGTGCTAGAATGCCAAGGAGGAAGAGGGTAGCGGTTCCCGAGACGTTGAACAGTCAATGATGCATCCTCAATTACATGCAGAGGGAATTAATTGGAGAAGCAGACTAGAGCCAGCATAGAGTTTGGACTCTCATATAATAAAGGCGCCCCACCACTCCAATCCATCTACTCCCGAGTCTCTACGCAACACTGCTCACTCCAATCCAAGACCAAGTGACCAGAAGCCACAAGCACCTATGGAGGCGATGAACGCGAGCGGCAGTCGGCTATGCCAAATCATCCAAGGCGCCGGCTTGCGGCCCCGCATCGCGCAGTGTTTCCAGACGGTGCTGGCGACCGCAGGCATCGTAGCCCTCGCCGACACCGGCTTCGCCTCTCGCATGGACGACATGATGGTCAACTCCATCCGCAAGTTCACCGCAGTCAAGAAGCGCGCGGACGACCTTGCCGTACTGCTCCAGCCCGCGCGCCCAGGCTCCTCATTGCCTGCCACCCTCATCGGCCTAGATGGTGACGAACCTTTTCAAGCCCTGGTGGCCCTGCAGGTGCCGGAGGTCGCGACGAAGAATCTGCACCTCGAGGCTGCGCTTGCCGTGCAGCATCTCGCCATGCAAGAAACCGTCGACCTGCACATCCACGTCTACGAGGAAATTGTCTACATAGGCCACTACAAGGCAAGTGAGGACAGAAAGACGTTGGCCTTCTTCCAGCGGCTAGAATCTTTGGACACCATTGTTCAGAAGCACGTCGACCTGGCCATGAAAGCCGCTGCTACTTAGGCGTCGTTCGGTGGGCCGGCGCCCTGAGTCGAGGAGGTGGACGTCGTCGATGGATGCATCTCTTCTTCTTGCCTCCTGTAACCAGCACTGCATCGCCTCATGGCCTTAATGTTTTATTACTATAGTACTCCCTCCGTTCCCAAATATAAGTCTTTCTAAAGATTCTAGCAAGTAAATAAATGCATGTCGATGAATTCTAGCTATATGTGCATATTTATATCTAGCTATTGTACTTGTTGGCTATAAACTTGACTATATGTGACATGGCAACATCATATAGCTAGCAGCGGGCTATATTATTAACCATGCTCTTAGAGAGTAGAAGAGAGAAACGAGGGAGGAGGGCTAGCTGTAGCACGGACGCTGTTGTTAGATGGGACTCGTGTTTATAGAATAGGAGTACTGAGCACTCGTGCCTCTTTTTTTTGAGGGAAAAATTAGTTGTATGTCTAGTACCACTAGTTGGGTGCGTGCGACCTATAGCTGTTATCACTTTAGGTCTACTTTTCAAACTGCAGCTACGCTTCATAGTACATATTTTTCACGCCTTTATCCTCCTATATGTACTCCTAGGCTATTTCCACGTGCTCCCATTCGCCGACATGTGGGACAAAGAGCATCTGGGTCGTAGTGCATGCACGACTCGGAGCATATGCCGGGGTACTTTACATTTCAGACCTCACGAATTACATGCAAACCCCCCGCAGAAGAATAAATAAATCAATGAATTACTACATGAAACCGGATTATTTTCGTGGAAACCGGACCACGTTCATTAAATTTTGGACATAACATGTTTATAAAAAATGACCGGACCTAAACCAGTCTAAGGGCCTCTTTGATTTTTCCCGAAAAAAGGGCCTCTTTGATTCGCATGATACTGAAAACACAGGAATGGGGAAAGTATGATGGCGATGAACCGAGACGAGGAGAACTCTAACTCAGTTAGAGGTTAGAGTTAGATTCTAACCCCGAACTAACTCTAAACCAAAGAGGTGTATGGATGGCAGGGTTAGATTGACAATAAATGCTCTATCTCAATCATTTGACTACTTTGGACCCTATTTTTAGTCAGACTAAAATAAGTCCCTTGGATCCAAGCACCCTCTTGGTGTGGCCGGCTCTTCTGTGGCCTCCTCCCGCTCAAAATTGACATAAACAAACCATCTATACAATCAAGCATGCAAAACATGATAATTTTTACTTTGTCCATACAAATGAGATATCACACTTAAACATACAAGTCGTCAATCAAGCTTCACAAAATAAAAAAAACACTTCATGAGACAAAGAATGAGCTAACTCATCACGGAAGTTGTTCACGATAGGGAGGGAGCCCGGAGCCCCTCACGCACCGAGGGAGGAGCTCGCCCTCGTCGCTCTGGAGGAAGGCTCTGTAGAGCCCAAGCCCCGGGAACCCCTCCGATGCGGGCCCTTGCGAGTTGAGGTCGACACCGGCATGGGTAGCAGGGCCGCTTGCCGCCGACTGGGAACTTAATCTTTGGGCCTCTATAAATAATGCAAGCCTGTAACTAAAATACCTAGAAAGGTGAACTGAATCTTTGGGCCTCTAGAAATAATGCAAGCCTGAAACTGAAATACCTAGAAAGGTGAACCGAATATTTGGGCCTCTAGAAATAATGCAAGCCTGAAACTTAAATACCTAGAAAGGTGAACTGAATCTTTGGGCCTCTAGAAATAATGCAATCCCGAAACTGAAATACCTAGAAAGGTGAACTGAATCTTTGGGCCTCTAGAAATAATGCAAGCCTAAAACTCAAATACCTAGAAAGGTGAACTGAATCTTTGGGCCTCTAGAAACAATGCAAGCCTGAAATTGAAATGCCAAGAAAGGTGAACTGAAAATCTTTGGGCCTCTACAAATAATGCAAGCCTGAAATTGAAATACCTAGAAAGGTGACCAGAATCTTTGGGCCTTTAGAAAGATTTATTACCTCCTCAAGCAGCATCAAACAATTCCATGCGTGCACCACAAATCTATAGCAAGTTTGATCAGGATCTACTTTTCCAAATCAGAATTAGCGCTAGAGCAAGCAAGATCAATGATATGGTCGTGAGACAGAGAATGAACGAACAAACTCACCCCTCTCGCGACCTCCCTGGTAGATGCACCGCCGCCGCGCACGACAGAGAGAGAAAAACGACTGGTGAAGGGGGAGCGGGGCGACCTTCGAAGGTCGGAGGGAGAGGGTGGCCGGAGTAGGGCGGCGGAGGCCGGAAGGAGTGGGCGGCTGGAATAGAGAGAGGGCGAGCGGCGCTTGGGCAGGCGGCCCTATGGGGAACAGAGAGGAGTCGTGCGAGAGGGGGGAGCGATCTGGTGCGGGCAGGTGAGATTTTTTTAGGGGAGCGATCTGGTGCGGGTAGGTGATATTTTTTGAGTTCTCTTTTAGTGGGCCCAGGATAACTAACCCAATTAGAACCTCTCCACCGGGCTAGTTTTTTTAGTTGGGTTAGAGCAAACTAGCTCAAACTAACCCCTCCTGTTTCAATAATTTGAGGCTATTTCAACCCAAACTAGCTCTAACTCAGGGATCCAAACAAAGTGGAGTGTTACGGTACATGCTACAGTGTGGACGGTAGCACATTGTTTTTTATGGACATATCACCACATTATTGTTTTCTACTGCTGGTTCACTGGGCTACCGTGGTTCGCACGGCTGGTTCACTGGGCTGCCGTGGTTCGCACTCCTCCGACCTGAGTAGTACTCCCTCCGTTCCTAAATATAAGTCTTCATAGATATTTCACTGTGGACCACATACGGATGTATATAGATGCATTTTATGTGTAGATTCACTCATTTTTCTCCGTATGTGGTCCATAGTGAAATCTCTCCAAAGACTTATATTTAGGAACGGAGGGAGTAGTATAGTACTAGTATATACCGCATCATTCTTTGCTCCTTCTTACTACTCCGACGTGTCACGCACCCGGTCGGAGCGCCAGTAATTCATGACTATAGTGAGTGGTCATATCACAAGTCTTTCCAGCAGTAACGCGCCGTCAAATCGCGCAGCCCCACTCGCTCACCCGCCTTGCCTCTCTATCAAACCGACTACCCAAAAACTGCCGCGCGTACTGCCCGGGAAAAGCCCCGCCCTCAACTTTTAACTACGCGAAAATAGTTCGAGCTTGTTCGTTCTATATAAATATAGTACTTACTGTATGTTTATTCACCCGTGGGGTTGTTCAGTGAATGGAGGGGTGGGGAGCACAAGTGAACAATACTACCTCTGTCCGGGTTTATTGGTCCCCATTGTATTTCGTGCCAAAATTTGACCATAGATTAAACAAAGAAAATGTTCACGCATGTCACCAAACATTATATTTTTCAAAACTATGTTCAAATACGAATCCAATGAGATAATTTTTCTTGACATGCATTAACATTTTGTTAGTTAAATCTTTAGTCAAAATTTGGCACAAACTATAAAAGGGACCTATAAACCAGGACGGAGGTAGTACTGTAGTAGTAGTAAGTAGGAGTCGTAGAGTAGTCACCTTAAATAGAGAGTTTCTTTTCTTTAATGCCACGTACACAAATTGAAACACTTGTTGTGGAGAGAAAAAAGATAATCACTCCACTATATATGGACGCAGGGGCCTGAGCGCTCGCTTTACTAGGGTTGCTCTCTTCATTCTCTCATCCTCTCCAGATATAAACAAGACAGCGGCAACGACATTTTCTCTCTGCTCACCGGTGGTCACAGATCCGGCCGGATCCCTTCGGCTGGTGTGTGTAGAGGACTAAAAGTGCATCGTTCACGCGGTCATCACCGCCGAGGGAGGAAACCCACAGCTGCCTGAGGGGCCCGATCCTCTGCCCGTGCCGTTCTCTCCGACACAGCGCCGACTCGGGAGGTCCTCCGACCCTTCTTCCTCCCTGCTGTATTGTCCGCAGATCCGACCTACCGCCACCAACATCCCGGCGAACCTTAGGTATAAGTTCTTCGAAAGCGGCCTTGCTCTACTGCCCCAGTTCCCCACGTGTCTACATGTGCATCTTTTTCTACTCCCATCAGCTCTTCCAAAGCCACCTAAATTTTTAGTATTATTAGAGGTAAAGCTACTTCATGCATTCGAATCTAGGGCTTTGTTCAAACAACGAAGAAAGGGGGGAAAGTTGTAGCATGAATCTAGGACTTGATTCAAAGAGGAAATAATATGGTGAAAGTAGTAGAGACCGGATACCCAACCGGTCTCTTGGTTGAAAAGGGAAATAATGGGAAAACGCAGTACAAACTGGATAAGAAACAGATCTATTATTGGTTGAAAAAAGGATAGAAAGTGGCGGCTGGTGGACAAGTCAACAGAGTATGTCCAGGATTAGATTTGCTGCCATCACATAGTAAAAGGTCTCCAGGATTAGATTTGCTACCCTCACATAGTAAAAGGTCTCACGATTAGATTTGCTGCCCTCACATAGTAAAAGGTCTCAGGATTAGATTTGCTGCCCTCACATAGTAAAAGGTGTCAGGATTAGATTTGCTGCCCTCACATAGTAAAATGCTTCCAGGATTAGATTTGCTGCCCTCACATAGTAAAAGGTCTCCAGGATTAGGTTTGCTGCCCTCACATAGCGTGAACAAGCTCGGCATCACCACTTTATGACTCCTTGTAGGTACATTGTGCTGATGCGTCCACTGTCGCATGTCCTTATACTAACCTTTTGCTTTTTTTTCCAGGTAAACCATCCTTTTGCTGTAAGGGCGCATGTAAAATGAAGCGATCACACTGTTACCTTAGGGACATGTCTAACCAGTGTTATTGTTAATCTAATGCCTCCAGTGATAAGATGCAATTAAACTGTGCTACAAATGGCACTCCTGCTGTTTTCCCCAGTATGATAAGTAAGTTGCTCCTTTACGCTGCTGAGTGTCCTAGTGTCCCCACAGTCCCATGCCCTTAAACCAACTCTTTAGCTGCTGTTGATTTACTGTCTCTGGTAAACAAGCAATGCCACCATTAAAGTAATCCCATATCTGAGGAATCTCATTGTTGATCGTAATGCTTCTGGTAACATGAAGCATTGCTGACGTTTTGAAATTTCTACTATCCTTGCGTGATTGCCATGAACATAATTAAGATGCTTCTTTTCATTTTGTATATGTTTCGTATATTCTTATTGACCAGCAATTGTTTACTTTCTATCATTTTGTGCAGATAGGGATATCCATTTCACCTTGTTGCTATTGTGACCTTTTGGTGAATTGCACAAAACACTTTTTTTGGAATGAGTGTCTTGTGCAGTTCAACTAATATGTCATGTGGGAAACATCTCTCAATTTTGGTGGAACTGCACAAAATGGTTCAACTAAAGCGAAATCATGCTCTCCTGTCTCCTTGTTTGTGCTATGCAAACATGCTGTGCAAACATGAATACTCTACTACAGATATTGTGACGGTCAAGAGCATTCGCCAAGTTTTTCAATTGTATGACATGGCTGGCCAAGATGGATTTAATCCCGATATTCACTTTATCAAAAGGCTCTAATGGGTTGGTTCTGAATCTTGCAAGTTGGGAATCAGTGAGATGTGTAGGCATCTTTGTTGTACTTATTATTTGAATCTTATTTGTTGGTTCTGAATCTTGCAAGCTAGGAATCAATGAGACGTGTAGGCATCTTTGTTGTACTTATTATTTGGATCTTATTTGTTGGTTCTGAATCTTGCAAGCTGGGAATCAATGAGATGTGTAGGCATCTTTGTTGTACTTATTATTTGGATCTTATTTGTTGGTTCTGAATCTTGCAAGCTGGGAAACACGGCATGATGATGCAGAGGACAACAACCATAACAAACAATTCAAACTTGGTAGTATTATCTTTGTGAAAGTGCGACAAATGTGCTGATCGTGTGCGTCCTGAGAATAATAATTCTAATTGTTGTGCATGTTGATCCCGTGGCACTGATAGAACGAGCCAATGCATTGCTTGTTTTAAGTATAAATTTCTATTAAAGCTAATTAAATTTAAGTAAAGTGACCACTAACTCATGTTATTACAGTACCAATGCAGACCCGCTCGTGAACCGATGTGTGGCCGGAGTAGGTTTCTTAATGGAGGCGTTTGAATGCGCCGAGGGTGCATCTTCTGCCGGGCATGCAGCGGACGAGGGAGGGGTAGTAACTGTTATTGCCTGTACACACTCAGCTTATTGTTGAATCCAGTTCCCCAAGAGCTGAAAAACGAACTGTTGCCGCCGCCTACACACTCGTTCACTCGAAGAGACTCCAATGGCGACCCGAGGGGTGAGCCTGCTGGATATGGACTTCAGCGAGGAGTTAGTTCGCTGTTCAGTCCTATGGCTGCACCAAGTTGAATGTGATGTACACCTACAATACGGACTCGGTGAAGCTCTGCCTCGCCTTAGTCCTATGGCTGCACCAGGTTCTGGAGTATTCACCCATTTCATCGGCAGCACCGACTGCACCTTCGCTATGGTGGAGAGAAGGAAGAACGCGACGATTCGGCCATCTGGTGCAACAAGCTTGTCGACATCCAGAAGCAATACAAGATTATCAGCAACGGGCAGGAGAAGGACTCCGTGGTTGACCTTGCTGAGACCATCATCGACCCCTGATATGCCAACATGAAAGAAGACGACCTGAACACGTGGGAGGTAACTCTGAATCTAGCCTACATAACCTACGCGGCCAAGGACGCATACGCATGCTACGACATGTACAAGAAGATCTTGGACATGAGGGCGTGTCTGCTTCCCGTAACCGACGAGTACACGGACAGCCATAACGTCATGATCAAGCGTGCCAGGAAGGTCTAGATGTTGTACTTTATCTGTTTATAAGCACCTTTATCATCTGAGTGTTTCATGCATTAGCCTATGTGTCGTAATTATCTGTTTTGTCCGAAATATTTCTTTTAAGAACCCATTAACCTGATTGCTTTTTTTAGTGGCTATTTGCTAATGTATGTAAACTAGTTCACTTGTCCGTAAAAAAATAGTTCACTCGGCTGCCGTGCTTTGAATCTCCTTCCTCCCAACATATTCCTCTCCTCAGGTGGACCCAGCAGGTCTCTGAATTTTCTCCCACTTTCTTTTTCGATGTAAACTGAGTTTTCTCCCAGTACTTTCTCCTAGAACCAACTCAACTGTCCCACGTCTAGCCTAAAAAATAATAATACCCCACATACTATTAACTCTTCAAATTAAAATGATATTTTATTTCATAAGTTGAAAGTTCTTACAAAATAATAATAATAATTGTTTATATATAACTTGCCAAGTTAACTCCTAGTGATTGCGTACATAAGCTTGCAAAGATTTTACTGACGTGCAATCATGTGTTTATGTTTTTATAACATTTCTCCGTCTAGCCCAACATGATATTTTCACCCAGCCCAGCAAATCCGCGGATTTCGAGAAAAATGCAAATGGGATTTAAACGGGCTGCATAGATGCTACATCATTGTTTCACCCAGCCCACCAAATGGACTAAAAAATAAATGGACTGGCTGACATGTGGGCCAGTAGGTCAGAGCCTAAGAAGGCGTTGGATTTACATCCAACGGCCGGCATTCTTCTTCAATCTCTCGTCTTCTTCCCCCAGCGCTGCCGGAACCACCTACTCCAGCCTTCGGTGTCCAGCTGCATTGTTTTGCGCTCCTCGGTGAAACGCTACCCCGCCGACGGCCAGGCCATCCCTCCACTCCGCACCTCCTGTTATTCTTTGCCGAGTGTAGGCCTACCCCGCACCCGAACCCGTCAAGTTTCCCACTCCTCTTCGTCTGCGACTCCACTGCCGCGTCTTCCCCATCTCCGGGTCGTTCCAGTCTGGGGCCTTGCCGTCGTCCACCGCCTTGGTGCGCTCGGCGCGGCGTGGTCAACATACGAGAGTCATTGGAAGAGGATTGTACGTGGAGAGCCTGACGGCTGGGACCCACGAGGTCCATGGTCGCATGCAAGGAAAGTTCCTCCTTATTACGCACTGTACGTGCACTGTACGTGGGAAGGGCTTCTGTATTTCGTGAAAAAACATCCCCCCGCTGACAGGTCGGACCCACCAGCTATATCTTCACACGCAAGGAAGTGCCTCCTTATTACGCACCAAAAAATGAATACCCCCTGCTAGCTAGGACCCACCATAGTGGTTGGCTGACTTGTGGGCCTACTAATTAAGTTGACGAGGATGGAGGGCTTTGTCAACTTAGTCAATATGAACGATTCTAGCTCCAGTGACCGTACGATGTCCATCCAACGGCCATAGTGCTTCTTCAACCTCTGGTCTTCTTGCTCCAGCCGCCCAAAGCAGCGCCGGTCGTGCCGCGTGCTCCTGCCTCTCGTGGCCGGCTGTGATGCCGCGGAGGCCTCACCGCCCCCTACTACTCCCACTGCTGGCCCAGGGTATCCCTCTACTCACCCACACCCCCTGTTATTCTGCGGCGATAGCAGCCTCACGATGCAGCCGAACCAGTGAACCCTCATACTCCTCTTCGCGTGGGCATCCACTGCCGCGTCTTCCCTGGCTCCTTGTCGTCCCCTTCCTAGGCCTCGCCGTCGTCCACCGCCTTGGTGCTCTCGGCGCGGCGTGGTCAATGTGGTCAACGACCAACTTCCATCGGAAGAGTACTGTAGCTGATAGCTGGGTCCAAGGCCACAACCCAGTTTTTTTGTGATTTGCCAAGTAAGTCGCTTTGTCAGGCCTGTTGGGCTGCAAATCTTTCAAGACGAGGAGAGCTTCATTCGGCTGGCCAAGAAAATGGCCTATCAGTAATGAGAAATGGGTTGTACATTTTTAAAACACATCAAACCAGCAATTAGTTTCAAATATCTTTTTTTCATTTCGATATTTTAAATTACATTAATTTTTATGCGTGGAGAATTTGTTGGATTTTATATTGATATACATTTATTTTTAAAATCAGTTTGAATGTGAGTCGAAATTTCGGGATTAAAAACAGTTCGGACCGCACCAAAATATGCAAACTTTCATATAATTTTTAACCGTGGCCACAATATGGGCTGTAATGCTAACAAAAAGAATATGGGCTCCAAACAAAACCTTAAGAATTAGCAAATGGGCTATAAATTATTAGAAATAATGGCAGATGGGCTGTATGCTGTTTTCCACGGATTTGAGGCTTTCCTAAAAAAATGGTTGACGCACAAGCAGTGACTGTTGGATGGCCATCCAACGGCCGTCGTGCTTCTTCAATCTCGGCTCTTCCTGCTCCAACCGCTCAAACAAGAGCCGGCGGGACTGCCTGCTCCCTCCTCCCCGCGGCCAGCTGTGCTGCCGCGTAGGCCTCACCGCCCCACGTACTCCCATCGCTGGCATAGCCATCCCTCTACTCACCCACACCTGCTGTTATTCTCCGGTGACGGCAGACGAACCAGTAAACCCTTGTTCAGTGGTACTCCCCTCCGCGTGGGAAACAACTGCGGAGTCTTCCCTGCCTCCGTGTCATTCCCTTCCTAGGCCTCGCCGTCGTCCACCACCCGGGTGCTCTCGGTGCGGCCTGGTCAACGTGGTCAACGACCGACATGCATCTGAAGTGGACTCTACGTGGAGAGGCCGACAGCTGGGTCCACGGCCGCACGCAAGGAAATGCCTCCTTATTACGCGCAAAATAATGATTCCTCCACCTGACATCGGGGACCCACCGAAAGGGCCTCAGTATTTCGCGAAAAAAACATTACCGCGGCTGTCAGCACGGACCCACCAGCTATATCTTCGCACGCAAGGAAGTGCCTCCTTATTACGCACAAAAAAATGAATACTCCCCCTGTTAGCTGGGACCCAGTATAGTGGCAGGCTGACCTGTGGGCCTACTAAGTTGATGGGGACGGAGGGCTTTGTCAACTTAGTCAATATGCATGATTCTAGCTCTAGTGACCGTACGATGTCCATCCAACGGCCGTAGTGCTTCTTCAACCTCTGGTCTTCTTGCTCCAGCCGCCCAAACCAGCGCCGGTCGTGCCTCATGCTCCTGCCTCCCGTGGCGGGCTGCGATGCGGTGGAGGCCTCACCGCCCCCTACTACTCCCACCGCAGGCCAGGCCATCCCTCTACTCACCCACACCCCTTGTTATTCTGCGGCGACGGCAGCCTCACACCGCAGCGAACCAGTGAACCCTCGTACTCCTCTACGCGTGGGCATCCACTGCCGCGTCGTCCCCGGCTCCGCCTCGTCCCCATGCTAGGCCTCGCCATCGTCCACTTCCTGGTGCTCTCGGCGCGGCGTGGTCAACGTGGTCAAGGAATGGCTTCCATCGGACGTAGACTGTACGTGGAGAGGCTGACAGCTGGGTCCACGACCGCAGCAAGGAAGTGCCTCCTTATTATGCGCAAAATAATTATTCCTCCACCTGATAGCGGGTACCCACCGGACGGGCCACCATATTTCACGCAAAAAATGTTTCCCCCCTGACTGCTGGGACCCACCAGCTACACCTTCGCACGCAAGGAAGTGTGTCCGAGCAAAAGACACGATTTGCCCCCCTGACTGTTGGGACCCACCAGCTACATCTTTGCACGCAAGGAAGTGCCTGACAGTCGGGACCCACCTGGTCGAAGCGTACGTAGTGTTGTCATTCTGGTCGCGAACGTGTACGTACATACTGGTCGATGTAGAGGCGCGCACGTGTCGTAGATGTAGAGGCGCGCACGTGTCGTAGTAGAGGCGCGCACGTAGCATGTACACGTATGTACAGCGGCGAGGCTACAAGAAAGAAAATACGGCCACGTACATACATACGGGCAGGGTCTCGAATGCCTACTCGCGCATATGTACATGGCTGGGTCAGAACGGAGAAACAGTGTTGTCGTCGTGTTCATGGGGAGCCAACCGGTTGGGTCGGAACGGAATGCGTGTTCGTGTTCATCAGGAGGGCTTGGACGGAACAGGCGATGGAAACGAGGCCTGGCGTACCGCACAACGGAGGAAACGGCTTTGTGTTCGACCAACCATGTTCGAAACAGGGTCCTGTTGATCGCGAGGGGCCTGGCGTACCGCAAAACGGAGGAAATGGACCTCCTACGGTCGAAACGGGGGTCAAGTTGATCAGGATGGGTGTGGCGTACCGCAAAACGGACGAAACAGACTTGTGTTGGAGCGCTACGGTTGAAACGGGGGTCCTGTTCATCGGGAGGGGTGTGGCGTACCGCAAAACGGACAAAACGGACTTGTGTTGGAGCGCTACGG
>NC_057798.1:519825269-519851482 GCF_018294505.1 Triticum aestivum | reverse complement strand
ACTGTTCATCCAATCGATTGACTTCAGTTAGCAGCAGTAGCGAATGAATAGCTCCATCGGGTTCAGTTAACAGCCATCGATCGATCCCTCGGGTTCAGTAATGCGTAGCCTGCAGTGCAATCGCTCGAGTTCAGTTAGAGCCCAACGCCTCGCTCGGCTTCAGTTAGAGCCAACGCCTCGCACACACGCGCGTACGTACGAGAGAAACGCGCATCGCTCCACCCCCTACCTCCCACCGTAACCGGCAACTCCCCGAAAGTTTCCTCCCCCTCGCTTCTACCATGGTTTTTTCCGTCATGGACGGCCCAAAGAATGTCATGCAGCTGTGTCTCCGGCCCGCCCAGGAGGAAAAGCCCATTTTCTGTCATGTTTTTTTGTCATAGAAGTAGGAGCCCACCACATATATGATGATACCGGGTTTTGTCACAATTATCATCATAGAAGTGTCATATGTATGACATAAATTTTTTTCGTTCGGCCCAAAATGTCACGGATGTGTCTTTTTTTTTGTAGTGATAGTTATTAGCTAGATGGCTTCTGCTCACTTTTTGGATCTCAATACAATGTTCTCCCCCTCTCATGTGGAGGTCTATTCGTTGTAAACTCTTTTTGCGGTGTGTTTGTCGAGATCCGATGAATTGTGGGTTTATGATCAAGTTTATCTATGAGAAATATTTGAATCTCCTCTGAATTCTTTTATGTATGATTGAGTTATCTTTGCAAATCTCTTCGGATTATCAGTTTAGTTTGGCCTACTAGATTGATCTTTCTTGCCATGGGAGAGGTGCTTAGCTTTGGGTTCAATCTTGCGGTGTCCTTACCTAGTGACAGAAAGGGTTGCAAGGCACATATTGTATTGTTGCCATCGAAGATAAAAAGATGGGGTTTATATCATATTGCTTGAGTTTATCCCTCTACATCATGTCATCTTTCTTAATGCGTTACTCTGTTCTTATGAAGTTAATACTCTAGATGCAGGCAGGAGTCGGTCGATGTGTGGAGTATTAGTAGCAGATGCAGGCAGGAGTCGGTCTACTTGTCACGAACGTGATGCCGATATACATGATCATGCCTAGATAATCTCATAATTATTCGCTTTTCTATCAATTGCTCGACAGTAATTTGTTCACCCACCATAATACTTATGCTATCTTGAGAGAAGCCACTAGTGAAACCTATGGCCCCCGGGTCCATCTTTTATCATATAAGCTTTCAATCTACTTTTATTTATATCTTTACTTTTTGTTCTATATTATAAAATACCAAAAATATATTTATCTTATCATACTATCTCTATCAGATCTCATTTTCGCAAGTGGCCGTGAAGGGATTGACAACCCCTTTATTGTGTTGGTTACGAGTTCTTTGTTTGTTTGTGTAGGTGCGTGGGACTTTTGAGGAGCCTCCTACTGGATTTATACCTTGGTTCTCAAAAACTGAGGGAAATACTTACGCTACTATTGCTGCATCACCCTTTACTCTTCAAGGAAAACCAACGCAAGCTCAAGACGTAGCAGCCGTCCACTGCATGCCCGGCTAAACACGCCTCCTCATCTCCAAACCCGCATGCAAACCGAGAAACGTACTCCGGCCCGCGGGAGGAAATTTGCCGGTTGCCGTGGGAGGGTTATTCTGCAAATTTTCAGCAACTTAGCATGCGACCGTGTCAGGACCCCGACTCAATGCCACATCGATCTAGCATGTAACACCTCATATCACTTTGCGGCCTCACGCACGGTATTCCCACGGGTGTCGCCTTACCTTAGCCCGGGACCGTTTGCGCCTTTTGGCACGCGTATATGACAGTGTCGCTAGCATCCATATGATAAGGAGCCCGGGCTGACATGGCTAGTCGTAAACCCAAAGTGGCACAGACTTACAGGGACAGGCATCCATGATCCAGCATCGAACGTGTCGGTCATCAGCGAGTGAATCCAGGCTGTAGCACTGGGCTAGCAGGACTCTGGTGAACCGGGCTGTAGCAGGCTAACAGGACTCCGGTATTCATCGCGTGACATTTCCCCGAAGGGACAAACACAGGAACGAAGAAGGACACATGCCGGCCAGCCTAAGTGTTCCGGAGCAGTAGCAAGCTACCATGGCTCGGTGGAAACACTAGGAGACATTTCCCGGTAAGAGAGGCTACTAAAGATAAACAACTAGATAGTCAGATCCCACACATACCAAGCATTTCAATAACATACACACAATATGCTCGATATGTGCAAATACAACATGGCATCACGACATGACTCTACAATTCAAGTATTTAATCAATAGGCTCCGAGGAGCGAGATATTACAAACAGGGGTCTCACGACCCAACAATCAGAGCATACAAATCAAAGCACAAGCGGAAGCTATCATGTCTGAGTACAGACATCTATAAATGAAAAAGGCTGAGAAGCCTGACTATCTACCAGATCCTGCCGAGGGCACAAGATCGTAGCTGAGGTATCAAGCTAAACATCGAAGACCACGCGGAATTACTAGTGAGACTGAAGTCTCTCTGCAAAAACATAAAATAGGCAAACGTGAGTACAAATGTACCCAGCAAGACTTACATCAGAACTATCTACATATGCATCATTATCAACAAAGGGATGGTGGGGTTTAACTGTAGCAAGCCAGCTTTGACTCGGTGGCTAACCTGAACTACGACTGCAAGTAACTCTTTTGAGGTGGCGCACACGAGTCCACATATTCACCAACCAATACACCACTATGGAACCGCTCCCGTCTCCCTACGAGAATGCCATCCATAACACTCACGCTTATCTTGCGTATTTTAGAGTATCCACTTTCACTTGTCTATGAACTGATATAAGCAACCCAGAAGTCCTTTCCGCGGACACGGCTATTCGAATAGATCATATTAACCCTGCAGGGGTGTACTTCTTCACACACGCTCTCACCACTTACCGCCGTTTACACGACATGTACTCGGCAACCTTCAAGCGGAAGCCCAACGTGGGTGTCGGCCACGGCCTGCCTAAACACTCAAGTCTCTAGTCCAGGTTTATCGCCTATTCGGGTTCCATCCATGAGGAGATCCGGCCGGAGTTTCGCTCACAGCCCCAAACGATGTGAACAGGGTTCCGTGACACCAAACGGGCGCCCGGTATACCCGGCCACGTGCCTACCGCATCACAGCCCACCCCTCCGGTCAGCGCTGCGCACGGCCTCCAGCATACTACAAACACCAGAAACTACTTGCAACTCCTGGACAGAGGACAAGGGTGATTAAGAAGCCGAGAGGGTCCATTGGTTTCGGGCCCAATGCGTGGTAGTAGCTGAATCATGGATCACAAACACAGAACTCAGTTCCTGAGGACGGCTGCAATGAGACAACCCACCATGTACTCCTACATGGCCTCTCACCGCTACCTTTACTAAATCGTGTTCACACACTTAGCTCACACATAGTAGGACATGTTCACACACCTCTGATTCATCCCCGATGAATCAGACCTGACTCAACTCTAAGCAGTAGCAGGCATGACAACAAGCATGAATGAGTAGGCACAACAGGGCTCAAACAACTCCTACTCATGCTAGTGGGTTTCATCTATTTACTGTGGCAATGACAGGTCATGCAAAGGATAAAGGGGTTCAGCTACCGCAGCAAGTAACAGATGAATCGGTGTTGTCCTAATGCATTAAAAGAGAGCAGGAGCAAGAGGGTAGGATTGTATCGGAATGAACAAGGGGGTTTTGCTTGCCTGGCACTTCTGAAGATAACATTGAGTCTTCATCAGTGTCAACGATTACATCGTCGGTATCACATCTATCGAGAGGGGACAAATACCGGCAACATAGAAGGGAACACAATCAATGCAATGCACAATATGATGCATGATCATGACATGGCAATATGAATGTGTTTTGAGCTAATGCAACTAGCAACAGATTAGATGAAGTTGGTTTGAATACAAGATTCAAATTCAAACTCCATATGTGATTATTCAAATGTCATTTAATTGATTTGTGCTAAACAGCAGCTATAAGTTGTTCTAACATGCGTAAAAATGGTACAGATGGATTCCTTGAATTTTTCTGATAATTTTTCATATATAAATTATTTAATTTGGAGTTACGGTTGAATTTCTATGATTTTTAGAAGTTTTTACAATTTTCTGGAATTTCCTGAATAATATAAATCCAGAAATGAATTATGGCGTCAGCACCACGTCACTGTGACGTCAGCAGAGTCAACTGGGCTGGCTCGGGTCAAACCTGACGTGTGGGGTCCACACGTCAGTGACACAGGTTAGACAGGGGGGTTAGTTTAGTTTAATTAAAGATTAGGGGCACTAGGGCCCACATGTCAGTGTCAGGGGGTTAGATTAGGTGGTGATTAGCTTAAACTAATCACCTGATGGCGGGGGCCCACCTGTCATAGACCCAGGGGAGGTCAAACCCCTGGTCAAACGACTCAATCCCGCCGGCGTCGAGTCACCGGCGAGGCCCGAGACGGCGGCGGCCGTCGGAAACACGCTACAGGGCACGGGCGAGGCCGTGCTTGGGCTCGTTGGAGAGCCCTTGCTCCCGCGCGTCGAACGGTGCGGTTGCTGGGTCGTGGGGAGGCCGGAGCTGACGACGGCGAGCTCCAAGGCGGCGGCCGGAGTTCGGGTGAGCTCGGAGTCGGTGTTAGGAAGCACAACAGAGGGTGCGGATGGGTGCTATGGCCTCCTGGGGGTGCACGGAGCACGGCTGCGTGCTCGGTTGCAGCTCTAGGCAACAGTGGCTACGGCGGCGACATGGCCGGCGGCGAAGAGCTCTCGGCTCCGATGGTTGTCGGTGTTAGAGGAAGAAAACAAGTCAGGGGAGAGGGGGAAACGAAGGAGGAGCTCACGTGGATCCCGTAGAGGTGGACGGCGGGCTCGGGGAAGGCCGAACGGCGACGAATTTGACAACGGCGATCCTCGGTGGCCGAGGAGGGGAACGGCGAGGCTAGCAGCATCCAGGGGCTCTTCTGGTCGCGTGAGACGACGAGGAGGACGAGGGAGGACCGGCGGAGCTCGGGAGCGCAACGGCAAGGCGGGGCAGTGGCTGTGGCCATGGCAGCAGCGAGCGGCAGCGGTGAGCGCGCTCGGTGGCGAGAGAGAGGGGTCCAGGGGAGAGGATGAGGACGCGGGAGAGTGAGGGAGGGTCGAGGGAGGCGCGTGGCGTCACCGGGGCGTCGAGGAGGAACCAGGAGGTGGCCAGGGGAAGCAGGAGGTGGCCGAGGCCTCTCGGGCGCGCGCCACGCCTCGCCTCTGCCTACTGGCAGAGGAAGACGACAGGGGGGGAGTGGAGATGGGCTAGGCCGTGCTGGGCCAGGTAAGTGGGCGCCAGGTAACTTCCTTCTCTCTCTCTCTTTTATTTCTTTTCTATTTCTGTTATTTTGTTTTTGATTTGATTTAAAATACCAAATCATTTAATAAAATCCTGGAAACAATTGTGGGTGCTTTCTGAATTATTTCAGTGACCCTTAACAATTTCCAACATTTATTTGAACATTTAAATTATTTATAGTGTTTTAAATGCCCAAAGTCAAATACAATATGATTTAATTCAAAAATCCAAAAATGACCTAGGAATATATTCATCATTTTTGGCAGAGGTTTCCACCTTAACCAGAAATCATGAACTTTTCTTAGGAACTTTTTGGGTTTATTGAAAAGATTTTAATTCACCCTAGTTGAGTTGATTTAATGCTAGGGTTTGAACATCCCCATTCCAATTTTAGGCAAAATCTAAACATGATGCAACACATGACTAGCTAGCTCCGAGCAAACCAGAAGTTAGGGATGTGACAACTCACCCCCACTAAACAAGAATCTCGTCTCGAGATTCAAGCGTAGGGTAAGATGAAAAGGGGAAACGCAAACTAGTATAATCTTCAGGATCCAGGGTGCACTTCATAAGAGTGTTGATTCAATCACCATCTTTGTCTTGTCGTCTTGTTTTGAGAACTCCAACTATCATGTCAGCGAGAGGAAAGGGAAGACCCTAAAAGAATTGTTCTTCTCGAAGGTCGAACAACTCAGGATTAACCCTCGGAATGAGACGTAGCAACATCTCTCGAGCTAAGAGACGAAGCACACCTCTAGAGGGATGGAGTGGAACAGATGATGAGGGTTCACTAGGTAGACAACAATTTCACACTTAAAAAGGTGGTAAACGATTGTCAACGTAGCGAGGAGTTGAGTTGCCATGATACCATAACGATGCACCTTAGGGAAGGTGACTCGTAGAAATATCCCCTTAAGTGGCAAAACGAATTACCTTTGATTCAAAGATCCTTGAAACTCTTTATACCAGCTTAAGGCAAATCATAATCGATCATTTAGAGGGGTTCGGTAGAATGGCATATCCGAACTTGGATGATGTGGATTACCTTGTTGAAGACAACGTAATGGATGAATTTGCTTATCACCGGAAATGGAAGAGACCCATGGTAGAATGGCACATTGGCGGTGCAAGCTGGGAACAAAATGCAAATGCTGGGAATGATTCTGGTAACTGGGGGAAGAACCCAACAATAGAGAGTGAATTCACTGTTTGAAAAGTTATAGCATAACCGAGGAAGCTGAGAGCAAACCAAGTTAGAGCAGATGATAACACGTAGCGCTTGTGCGTGCTCTCAAGAACTTGAGCATTTCCAAAATCATCAAGGTTTTATCAACATCCGTGTCAAGGGTGCTGACAACACAACATACTACCATGATGAATAGCGATGGACGATGCAGATGCAAAGGAGGATAACACTTTCTCAGATTTCACCTTAGCGAGGCCAAGGGAACGAAATCTGGATGATCGACCGAGAGACATTTAGCACTCCGCTTCTAATGTTCTCCTTGATGTGCTAGTGTAACCCATTCATAGATATGGTTTGATATCTAGAACATCAAGTAAAAAGGTCGAACTTCGGAACACAGAAATCCATAGGGCAACTAGGGAGTAAATCCTACGAAATCCCTATGGGGAGGTGGCCAACTTCTTCAATCAAGATACTACAATAATAGGTCTTTCGGCTGGGTGGTGCTGGCCACGACATCCACTGTACCGGTTTTCGAGGGACCAATATTATAGTTCTCGGGAAATGTTCCAACCATCATATCTGCCTGAGATTCAGATCTGGTTGGTGTCAGGATATTCTAGACTCATCGAGTCTAGGAAGAAAAACGAAGGTTTGCAACACAAATCGACGAGATGACGTTGCGAGATTCTCGGGAAATGAACTACGATAGCAAGCTCCAAAACATTAGCTGGTTCTGCTACAAACATGTGAACACGTTGTCCCAGACAAGCATGTCCACATGGGCTCTGATACCAACACTGTCAGGACCCCGACTCAATGCCACATCGATCTAGCATGTAACACCTCATATCACTTTGCGGCCTCACGCACGGTATTCCCACGGGTGTCGCCTTACCTTAGCCCGGGACCGTTTGCGCCTTTTGGCACACGTATATGACAGTGTCGCTAGCATCCATATGATAAGGAGCCCGAGATGACATGGCTAGTCGTAAACCCAAAGTGGCACAGACTTACAGGGACAGACATCCATGACCCAGCATCGAACGTGTCGGTCATCAGCGAGTGAATCCAGGCTGTAGCACTGGGCTAGCAGGACTCCGGTGAACCGGGCTGTAGCAGGCTAACAGGACTCCGGTATTCATCGCGTGACATTTCCCTGAAGGGACAGACACAGGAACGAAGAAGGACACATGCCGGCCAGCCTAAGTGTTCCGGAGCAGTAGCAAGCTACCATTGCTCGGTGGAAACACTAGGAGACATTTCCCGGTAAGAGAGGCTACTAAAGATAAACAACTAGATGGTCAGATCCCACACATACCAAGCATTTCAATAACATACACACAATATGCTCGATATGTGCAAATACAACATGGCATCACAACATGACTCTACGACTCAAGTATTTATTCAATAGGCTCCGAGGAGCGAGATATTACAAACAGGGGTCTCACGCCCCAACATTCAGAGCATACAAATCAAAGCACAAGCGGAAGCTATCATGTCTGAGTATAGATATCTATAAGTGAAAAAGGCTGAGAAGCCTGACTATCTACCAGATCCTGCTGAGGGCACAAGATCGTAGCTGAGGTAACAAGCTAAACGTCGAAGACCACGCGGAATTACTAGTGAGACTGAAGTCTCTCTGCAAAAACATAAAATAGGCAAACGTGAGTACAAATGTACCCAGCAAGACTTACATCAGAACTAACTACATATGCATCATTATCAACAAAGGGATGGTGGGGTTTAACTGCAGCAAGCCAGCTTTGACTCGGTGGCTAACCTGAAGTACGACTGCAAGTAACTCTTTTGAGGTGGCGCACACGAGTCCACATATTCACCAACCAATACACCACTATGGAACCGCTCCCGTCTCCCTACGAGAACGCCATCCATAGCACTCACGCTTATCTTGCGTATTTTAGAGTATCCACTTTCACTTGTCTATGAACTGATATACGCAACCCAGAAGTCCTTTACCGCGGACACGGCTATTCGAATAGATGATGTTAACCCTGCAGGGGTGTACTTCTTCACACACGCTCTCACCACTTACCGCCGTTTACACGACATGTACTCGGCAACCTTCAAGCGGAAGCCCAACGTGGGTGTCGGCCACGGCCTGCCTAAACACTCAAGTCTCTAGTCCAGGTTTATCGCCTATTCGGGTTCCATCCATGAGGAGATCCGGCCGGAGTTTCGCTCACAGCCCCAAACGATGTGAACAGGGTTACGTGACACCAAACGGGCGCCCGGTTTACCCGACCACGTGCCTACCGCATCACAGCCCACCCCTACGGTCAGCGCTGCACACAGCCTCCAGCATACTACAAACACCAGAAACTACTTGCAACTCCTGGACAGAGGACAAGGGTGATTAAGAAGCCGAGAGGGTCCATTGGTTTCGGGCCCAATGCGTGGTAGTAGCTGAATCATGGATCACAAACACAGAACTCAGTTCCTGAGGACGGCTGCAATGAGACAACCCACCATGTACTCCTACATGGCCTCTCACCGCTACCTTTACCAAATCGTGTTCACACACTTAGCTCACACATAGTTGGACATGTTCACACACCTCTGATTCATCCCCGATGAATCAGACCTGACTCAACTCTAAGCAGTAGCAGGCATGACAACAAGCATGAATGAGTAGGCACAACAGGGCTCAAACAACTCCTACTCATGCTAGTGGGTTTCATCTATTTACTGTGGCAATGACAGGTCATGCAAAGGATAAAGGGGTTCAGCTACCGCAGCTCGCTCCCGAGCCCACCGTCGTGCTCACCGCTGCCGCTCGCTGCTGCCATGGCCACAGCCACTGCCCCGCCTTGCCGTTGCGCTCCCGAGCTCCGCCGGTCCTCCCTCGTCCTCCTCGTCGTCTCATGCGACCAGAAGAGCCCCTGGATGCCGCTAGCCTCGCCGTTCCCCTCCTCGGCCACCGAGGATCGCCGTCGTCAAATTCGTCACCGTTCGGCCTTCCCCGAGCCTGCCGTCCACCTCTACGGGATCCACGTGAGCTCCTCCTTCGTTTTCCCCTCTCCCATGACTCGTTTTCTTCCTCTAACACCGACAACCATCGGAGCCGAGAGCTCTTCGCCGCCGGCCATGTCGCCGCCGTAGCCACGGTTGCCTAGAGCTGCAACCGAGCACGCAGCCGTGCTCAGTGCACCCCCAGGAGGCCATAGCACCCATCCGCACCCTCTGTTGTGCTTCCTAATGCCGACTCCGAGCTCACCCGAACTCCGGCCGCCACCTTGGAGCTCGCCGTCGTCAGCTCCGGCCTCCCCACGACCCAGCAACCGCACCATTCGACGCGCGGGAGCAAGGGCTCTCCAACGAGCCCAAGCACGGCCTCGCCCGTGCCCTGTAGCGTGTTTCCGACGGCCGCCGCCGTCTCGGGCCTCACCGGCGACTCAACGCCGGCGGGATTGAGTCGTTTGACCAGGGGTTTGACCTCCCCTGGGTCTATGACAGGTGGGCCCCCGCCATTAGGTGGTTAGTTTAAGCTAATCACCACCTAATCTAACCCCCTGACACTGACATGTGGGCCCTAGTGCCCCTAATCTTTAATTAAACTAAACTAACCCCCCTGTCCAACCTGTGTCACTGACGTGTGGCCCCCACATGTCAGGTTTGACTCTGGGCGACCCAGTTGACCTGCTGACCTCAGCCTTACGCCATGCTGACGCAATATTCCTTTTCTGGAATTTTGATAATTTTTCATATATAAATTATTTAATTTGGAGTTACGGTTGAATTTCTATGATTTTTAGAAGTTTTTACAAATTTCTGGAATTTCCTGAATATTTATAAAATGAACTAAATTCCAGAAAAGGAATATTGCGTCAGCATGGCGTAAGGCTGAGGTCAGCAGGTCAACTGGGTCGCCCAGAGTCAAACCTGACGTGTGGGGGCCACACGTCAGTGACACAGGTTAGACAGGGGGGGTTAGTTTAGTTTAATTAAAGATTAGGGGCACTAGGGCCCACATGTCTGTGTCAGGGGGTTAGATTAGGTGGTGATTAGCTTAAACTAATCACCTGATGGCGGGGGCCCACCTGTGATAGACCCAGGGGAGGTCAAACCCCTGGTCAAACGACTCAATCCCGCAGGCGTTGAGTCGCTGGCGAGGCCGAGGCGGCGGAGGCCTTCGGCTTTCTTGCTCCGGCGACCAAATGGCCAGCGGAGGGCATCTACGGAATGCCCAGGCTCGCACGCATCTAACAGGGCAAACGGGAGAAGCTAGGGCGGCCGTAATCCTCGCCGGCGTCGAGCTCAGCGGCTGCCGGACCTCGGGCGTTGGCGGGAACGGCGCTACGGTGCACAAGAGGGGAAATGGAAGGGCGCTGCGGCCTCCTGGGGTTGCGGTGAGCACGACGGTGGGCGAGGCGTGGCGCGCGCCCGAGAGGCCTCGGCCACCTCCTGCTTCCCCTGGCAACCTCCTGCTTCCTCCTCGACGCCCCGGTGACGCCACGCGCCTCCCTCGACCCTCCCTCACTCTCCCGCGTCCTCATCCTCTCCCCTGGATAAAAACAGAAATAGAAAGAGAGAGAAGGACTACCTGGCGCTCACCTGGCAGCCCACTTACCTGGCCTTCTACTGTAGCAGCCCAGCCCACCACCGCAGCCATCCCTGTCGTCTTCCTCCTCGGACAGTAGGACGCAGGCGCGTGGCCGGAGCGTGCGGGCACACGCTCAGGCCACCTCCTGCCTCTCTGCCTGTCTCCCCGTCGCCCTGGGGATGCCACGCACCCCCTGGACCGCTCTCACTCTCTCCCGTTCCTTCTTCTCTCTTCTCTGGCTCTCTCACTCACGCGACCGAGAACCGCCGTCGCCGCCGCTCGTCGCAGTCGTAGCCACCACAGTCGTTCCACCCCACCAGAGTGACCAAAGGCTCCGCCTCGACGCCCCCGACCTCTCCATGGAGCTACACAACGCCGGGAGCCCTACATTGCCGCCCACGCCGTCTTCCCCATCTCCGGCCGCCGAGGATCTTCGTCGTCGATTCGCCACCATCGTCGCTTCCCCGAGCCCGCTTCTACAGCCCCTGCAACCGCTGTGAGGCCACGACCCTTTTTCCCTCTAACCCCATGCTCGATTGCCTCCCCTAACCGCCCTAACCACCTTGCCGAGCGCTCCTCGCCGCCGGCCATGGCACCGCCGTGGCCACAGATGTCTTAGCTCGCGTCTGAGCACGCCCTCGGGCTCGAGATGTTCCCAGGAGCCGAAAACTCCCATCGGTTCGTCCGTAGCCGCACCATAGCATCGTCTTAGGCGATGCCCGAGCTCCGGTCGCCGCCTCTCTCGCCGTAGTTGCCGCTACCGGCCACCCCAGCCGCGGCCACAGCCACCGCTGGACGCGCCGCGTCGCGGACGTTGTAATGAGCCAAACCGCACACCAAACCATCGCCCCTAGCTCAAATCCGAGCCGCGCCGCCGTGCGGAATGGTCGCCGCCGGCGATACTCCGGCGACTGCCGACGTGGCACGCTTAATTAGTGTTAATGACCCAACTAATTAAACCGAGAGCCACTGACAGTGGGCCCCACCCCTGGTCAAACCCCAGTCAGCGCTGGGTTTGACCGGGATTAGGTCCTGTGTCACTGACGTGTGGCCCCCACACGTCAGGTTTGACCCGAGCCAGCCCAGTTGACTCTGCTGACGTCACAGTGACGTGGTGCTGACGCCATAATTCATTTCTGGATTCATTATTATTCAGGAAATTTTAGAAAATGCCCTAAACTTCTAAAAATCATAGAAAATTAACCGTAACTCCAAATTAAATAATTTATATATGAAAAATTATCAGAAAAATTCAAGGAATCCATCTGTACCATTTTCATGCATGTTAGAACAACTTATAGCTGCTGTTTAGCACAAATCAATTAAATGGAATTTGAATAATCACATATGGAGTTTGAATTTGAATCTTGTATTCAAACCAACTTCATTTAATCTGTTGCTAGTTGCATTAGCCCAAAACACATTCATTTTGCCATGTCATGATCATGCATCATATTGTGCATTGCATTGATTGTGTTCCCTTCTGTGTTGCCGGTATTTGTCCCCTCTCGATAGACGTGATACCGATGATGTGATCGTTGACACTGATGAAGACTCAATGTTATCTTCAGAAGTGCCAGGCAAGCAAAACCCCTATGTTCATTCCGATACAATCCCACTCTCTCGCTCCTGCTCTCTTTTACTGCATTAGGACAACAACGATTCATCTATTACTTGCTGCGGTAGCTGAACCCCTTTATCCTTTGCATGACCTGTCATTCCACAGTAAATAGATGAAACCCACTAGCATGGGTAGGAGTTGTTTGAGCCCTGTTGTGCCTACTCATTCTTGCTTGTTTGTCATGCCTGCTACTGCTTAGAGTTGAGTCAGGTCTGATTCATCGGGGATGAATCAGAGGCGTGTGAACATGTCCTACTGTGTGTGAGCTAAGTGTGTGAACACGTTTTGGTAAAGGTAGCGGTGAGAGGCCATGTAGGAGTACATGGTGGGTTGTCTCATTGCAGCCGTCCTCAGGAACTGAGTTCTGTGTTTGTGATCCATGATTCAGCTACTACCACGCATTGGGCCCGAAACCAATGGACCCTCTTGGCTTCTTAATCACCCTTGTCCTCTGTCCAGGAGTTGCAAGTAGTTTCTGGTGTTTGTAGTATGCTGGAGGCCGTGCGCAGCGCTGACCGTAGGGGTGGGCTGTGATGCGGTAGGCACGTGGCCGGGTAAACCGGGCGCCCGTTTGGTGTCACGGAACCCTGTTCACATCATTTGGGGCTGTGAGCGAAACTCCGGCCGGATCTCCTCATGGATGGAACCCGAATAGGCGATAAACCTGGACTAGAGACTCGAGTGTTTAGGCAGGCCGTGGCCGACACCCACGTTGGGCTTCCGCTTGAAGGTTGCCGAGTACATGTCGTGTAAACGGCGGTAAGTGGTGAGAGCGTGTGTGAAGAAGTACACCCCTGCAGGGTTAATATGATCTATTCGAATAGCCGTGTCCGCGGAAAAGGACTTCTGGGTTGCTTATATCAGTTCATAGACAAGTGAAAGTGGATACTCTAAAATACGCAAGATAAGCGTGAGTGCTATGGATGGCGTTCTCGTAGGGAGACGGGAGCGGTTCCATAGTGGTGTATTGGTTGGTGAATATGTGGACTCGTGTGCGCCACCTCACAAGAGTTACTTGCAGTCGTAGTTCAGGTTAGCCACCGAGTCAAAGCTGGCTTGCTGCAGTTAAACCCCACCATCCCTTTGTTGATAATGATGCATATGTAGATAGTTCTGATGTAAGTCTTGCTGGGTACATTTGTACTCACGTTTGCCTATTTTATGTTGTTGCAGAGAGACTTCAGTCTCACTAGTAATTCCGCGTGGTCTTCGATGTTTAGCTTGTTACCTCAGCTACAATCTTGTGCCCTCGGCAGTATCTGGTAGATAGTCAGGCTTCTCAGCCTTTTTCATTTATAGTTGTCTGTACTCAGACATGATAGCTTCCGCTTGTGCTTTGACTTGTATACTCTGAATGTTGGGTCATGAGACCTATGTTTGTAATATCTCGCTCCTCGGAGCCTATTGGATAAATTACTTGAGTCGTAGAGTCATGTTGTGATGCCATGTTGTATTTGCACATATCGAGCATATTGTGTGTATGTTATTGAAATGCTTGGTATGTGTGGAATCTGACCATCTAGTTGTTTATCTTTAGTAGCCTCTCTTACGGGGAAATGTCTCCGAGTGTTTCCACCGAGCCATGGTAGCTTGCTACTGCTCCGGAACACTTAGGCTGGCCGGCATGTGTCCTTCTTCGTTCCTGTGTCTGTCCCTTCGGGGAAATGTCACGCGATGAATACCGGAGTCCTGTTAGCCCACTACAGCCCGGTTCACTGGAGTCCTGCTAGCCCAGTGCTACAGCCTGGATTCACTCGCTGATGACCGACACGTTCGATGCTGGGTCATGGATGCCTGTCCCTGTAAGTCTGTGCCACTTTGGGTTTACGACTAGCCATGTCAGCCCAGGCTCCTTATCATATGGATGCTAGCGACACTGTCATATACGTGTGCCAAAAGGCGCAAACGGTCCCGGGCAAAGGTAAGGCGACACCCGTGGGAATACCGTGCGTGAGGCCACAAAGTGATATGAGGTGTTACATGCTAGATCGATGTGGCATTGAGTCGGGGTCCTGACAGCATTGGCATCAGAGCTTGACTGCCTGTAGGATTACCAAGCCAAACTGGTCGAAGTTGAGTCTAGAAATTCTTTAGTTATATAAGGGAATTGATTGTGGGATGGAACGTAATGCTCTTTTTATTCCTTATACCTTATGCCCTTCTGATCTGAGTCATCTTATCTTTCCTACGGGGATTAAGAACTAGGCTCTATCAGGATCACGAGTTACTAATCCGTAGACTTATAAGATTGTTGGATTTAAGCTTGAGTTCAGTTTCTACTACTTCCGTACGTTAACTGTTGATCTCGAAACCTTGATATTGTGCTTCTGAGTGGTTATGCCACCATTTTTGTGAATGTCTCAAATCTTTTCTGAGCATTTACAGCCGTTATGTTGTCCGAGTCATCCCAGGTTTCTAAGTAGTCTGATGCATTTGCAAATCCTTTCTTCCCGTTTCAATGTTCCCATGGGCCAGATTAACCACACTAATCAGTGAGTTGAGGTACTCCGTTACCTTGACATATATGTTGGAGATATTATTATGACCCTAGGTGTCTTAGGGGATCATCTAGTAATTTAGCCATGATTTGTGTTCCCAGTGTGATGATTCTGGCCATCATTCTCGAAAGCATCCCGTGATGCTACTTAGTAATAGGTATTCTGTTCCTGGGTTCTTGAACCCGAGATTCACTCTACCTACTTCATGTTGGTAGTAATTGCTAGTGCCTTTAGGATATTAGTAACCTTTGCGATAGTCCTTGAAGTCCGTGGTATCTTCTTCTTCCAAGTACCATGAACTACTTATGGCAGAAGTTCCTCGTTGAACTGAAATATCACAACAGGATTATTCTTGATGAGTTCTCCATTATATATTGTGGCTCTGCCAGTTCTACCTTTCTGCATGGGTTATCCGGAAGAAATATGTTGAACTTCGTTCGACATGCTAATCCATGCATCCACAACTCAGAAAATCATATGTTCTTTTGAGTTGTCCCATCTTAGTTGTTTCCGACCCTCGCCTATCAATTGATAGTCAAGAGTATGCGTGCATTCGTTCGTCGATGCCTATTACCCTTGTGGTCCGCCAAGCCATTCTATTTCAGAATGAATAGGAGAAACAAACTCCAGAATCTCATCCATATCTAGGATTGGGTCAAAGCAATTGTATTCCGCAGATCAAAATGCCAATCCAGCTTCTGGTCTGTTCTACCTTGAAGTATTACCATCTTTATATCAGGAATATCATGGGAATTGCACACCATCTTATGAATTCTTGACGCAGTAATACTTCTGATCATCATTGATAATTTCTCGGTTCCTGTGTTATTGTAACCGGAATGCCGACAAATGAATCATGGCGTGTGAAATCAATACTGCTAGCAACTCCATTGCTTGGTAGTTAAATGGACGATAACCTCATTCTTAGCGTGTTGATTATTGAATCGTCACCCTAGGGTTGATTGTGCTACCTAGTCCTTATTTCTGGTACACTCTCCGATCAGTGAGTTAGGATAGTGCCAATCCTAGCTTATTTGATCATATCGTCTTGCCCTGAAAAGTAAGATTGTTCTCGAGCTTAGTAACATACCGGTGGTTCATGATATTCCAAATTTCTTCTCGGAAGTATCACCAGGTTGTCGCCTGACCGCTATGTTGATCTCGTGATCAAGTTGGGTTCTTGTGAACCACCTTCTCTCCAAAAATCGGTGTTAGATATCCCTGAGCTAGTTGGTTAAGCTAGACAACAACTTGGAGAGTTGGAAGATAAAAGCTTGCCTGACTTAGTTCGTTCCAAAGGGATATTCTTGTGTAGGGTGTGCTGAAGAAAGATGATATGTTCATCGATTGGTCCTTGTGATCAGTTGCTGGACCTATTGTCTTATCAATCCTTTGATTTGAGTGTGGGCTATCGTCAAACCAAATCAGTACAAATGATGCTCGTAATGTTGTCTTATTCGTGGTTGATCCCTCGAGCATACACCATTACATCTTTGGTCTGACCAATGCTATCACCGTGTTCACTTAACTATGGAATTCCTTTTAAAAGGAAACCTAGATGAATTGTTGTTGAGCCCATTGGCGACATCCTTATCTCCTCCATGATGTTGTTGAACATTAAGCTAGTGTTGGAAACTTTTGAAAGCATTTTCTTCATGCTAGCTCATGAAGTATTTGTTTGATGAAGGGAGTGACTTCCTCTTATACACGTGCATTTGGTGAAAGTTGCCGCCGTGAATTTGAGAAAGATTGTTTTGTTTCCTTTGGAATCATCCCAAATCAGTCATGCACACGTGCGAAGTATTCTGTAGTCTGGAGACTTGCAACCTTCATTCTATATGTGTCCCTAGCACACTAAGCCACTGATTGACTTGTTCAAGGAAAAGAAGTCTATGCTTGGGATCTAATCCATGGACTTGCGTAAAGACTTCGATATCCTCGATGATGGTTCTCCACCTGAACTCGGTAGTGTTTAATTATAAGACTGCTACGTGGCCATGCTTGTCTGGGAAAACGTGTTCGCATGTTTGTAGCAGAACCAGCTCATGTTTTGGAGCTTACTATCGTAGCTCACTCCCCGAGAATCCCGCAACATTATCTCGTCGATTTGTGCTACAAACTTTCATTTTTCTTCCTAGACTCAATGAGTCTGGAATATCCTGACACCAACCAGATCTGAATCTCAGGCAGATATGATGGTTTGGAACATTTCCCAAGAACTATAATATTGGTCCCTCGATAACTGGTAAAGTGGATGTCGTGGCCAGCACCACCCAGCCGAAAGACCTATTATTGTAGTATCTTGATTGAAGAAGTTGGCCACCTCCCCATAGGGATTTCGTAGGATTTACTCCCTAGTTGCCCTATGGATTTCTGTGTTCCGAAGTCCGACCTTTTTACTTGATGTTCTAGATATCAAACCATATCTATGAATGGGTTACACTAGCACATCAAGGAGAACATTAGAAGCGGAGTGCTAAATGTCTCTCGGTCGATCATCCAGATTTTATTTCCTTGGCCCCGCCAAGGGTGAAATCTGAGAAGGTGTTATCTTCCTTTGCATCTGCATCCTCCATCACCATTCATCATGGTAGTAAGTTGTGTTACCGGATCCTTGACACGGATGTTGGTAAAACCTTGATGATTGTGGAAATGCTCAAGTTCTTGAGAGCACGCACAAGCGCCACGTCTTATCATCGGCACTAATTGGGATTCCTCTCAGTTTCCTCGGCAATGCTATGACCTTTTCAAAACAGTGAATTCACTCTCTATTGTTGGGTTCTTCCCCAGTTACCAGAATCATTCCCAGCATTTGCATTCTGTTCCCAGCTTGCACCGCCAATGTGCCATTCTACCACGGGTCTCTTCCATTTCCGGTGATAAGCAAAATCATCCATTACGTCGTCTTCAACAAGGTAATCCACATCATCCAAGTCCGAGTATGCCATTCTACCGACCCCCTCCAAACGATCGCTCGAGAATTGCCTTAGGATGGTATAAAGAGTTTCAATGATCTTTGAATCAAAGGTAATTCTTTTTGCCACTTAAGGGGATATTTCTACGAGTCACCTTCCCTAAGGTGCATCGTTATGGTATCATGGAAATTCAACTCCTCGCTACGTTGACAACCGGTCACCACATTCTTAAGTCTGAAATTGTTGTCTACCTAGTGAACCTTTGTCATCTGCTTCACTCCATTCCTATGGATGTGTGCTTCCTCTCTCAGCTCGAGAGATGTTGCTATGTCCCATTCCGTGAGTTAATCCTGAGTTGTTCGTTCTTTGAGAAGATTAATTCTTCTAGAGGGTTCCTTCCCTCTTCTTGTCATGTTAGTTGGAGTTCTCAGAGAAAGACTTCGAGACAATGATGGTGATCGAATCAACGCTCTTATGAAGTGCACCCTAGATCGTGAAGATTATACTAGTTGCGTTCCCCCTTCACCTTACCCTACGCTAGAATCTCGGGACGAGATTTTTGTTTAGTGGGGGTGAGTTGTCACATCCCTGGTCCTGTTATGCACTAGGCTAGACCTCATGTGAGCATCATGTTTAATTCAAATGAAATTTGAATTGAGGAATTTTCAAAGCCTCAGAAACCTTCTAAAAATGATCAATATTAAAATCTCCTCAAAGAAGTCCAAGAAAATGTTCCTCTTAGTCTCTGAAAATATTGCAAAGAGGTAAAACTCAGAACAATATTTTTGGTATCTCAGAGTTAATTATTTTGGGCCTTTGAATTAAATAAATAGCTATTTGCATTGGATATATATTTGATATATAAATAATATATGCCCAATAATTACTGGAACATTTTATGTGGTTTGGTATATTTTAACTCTAGCCACATAACTATTTTCAGGATTTTATAAAATGGTTTAGTATTTTACTAAACTAAAACAACACAGAACAAAATAGATAAATAAAAACAGAAATAGAAAGAGAGAGAAGGACTACCTGGTGCTCACCTGGCAGCCCACTTACCTGGCCTTCTACTGTAGCAGCCCAGCCCACCACCGCAGCCATCCCTGTCGTCTTCCTCCTCGGACAGTAGGACGCAGGCGCGTGGCCGGAGCGCGCGGGCACACGCTCAGGCCACCTCCTGCCTCTCTGCCTGTCTCCCCGTCGCCCTGGGGATGCCACGCACCCCCTGGAGCGCTCTCACTCTCTCCCGTTCCTTCTTCTCTCTTCTCTGGCACTCTCACTCACGCGACCGAGAACCGCCGTCGCCGCCGCTCATCGCAGTCGTAGCCACCACCGTCGTTCCACCCCACCAGAGTGACCAAAGGCTCCGCCTCGACGCCCCCGACCTCTCCATGGAGCTACACAACGCCGGGAGCCCTACATCGCCGCCCACGCCGTCTTCCCCATCTCCGGCCGCCGAGGATCTTCATCGTCGATTCGCCACCATCGTCGCTTCCCCGAGCCCGCTTCTACGGCCCCTGCAACCGCTGTGAGGCCACGACCCTTTTTCCCTCTAACCCCATGCTCGATTGCCTCCCCTAACCGCCCTAACCACCTTGCCGAGCGCTCCTCGCCGCCGGCCATGGCACCGCCGTGGCCACAGATGTCTTAGCTCGCGTCTGAGCACGCCCTCGGGCTCGAGATGTTCCCAGGAGCCGAAAACTCCCATCGGTTCGTCCGTAGCCGCACCATAGCATCGTCTTAGGCGATGCCCGAGCTCCGGTCGCCGCCTCTCTCGCCGTAGTTGCCGCTACCGGCCACCCCAGCCGCGGCCACAGCCACCGCTGGACGCGCCGCGTCGCGGACGTTGTAATGAGCCAAACCGCGCGCCAAACCATCGCCCCTAGCTCAAATCCGAGCCGCGCCGCCGTGCGGAATGGTCGCCGCCGGTGATACTCCGGCGACTACCGACGTGGCACGCTTAATTAGTGTTAATGACCCAACTAATTAAACCCACAGCCACTGACAGTGGGCCCCACCCCTGGTCAAACCCCAGTCAGCGCTGGGTTTGACCGGGATTAGGTCCTGTGTCACTGACGTGTGGCCCCCACACGTCAGGTTTGACCTGAGCCAGCCCAGTTGACTCTGCTGACGTCACAGTGACGTGGTGCTGACGCCATAATTCATTTCTGGATTTATTATTATTCAGGAAATTTTAGAAAATGCCCTAAACTTCTAAAAATCATAGAAAATTAACCGTAACTCCAAATTAAATAATTTATATATGAAAAATTATCAGAAAAATTCAAGGAATCCATCTGTACCATTTCCATGCATGTTAGAACAACTTATAGCTGCTGTTTAGCACAAATCAATTAAATGGCATTTGAATAATCACATATGGAGTTTGAATTTGAATCTTGTATTCAAACCAACTTCATTTAATCTGTTGCTAGTTGCATTAGCCCAAAACACATTCATTTTGCCATGTCATGATCATGCATCATATTGTGCATTGCATTGATTGTGTTCCCTTCTGTGTTGCCGGTATTTGTCCCCTCTCGATAGACGTGATACCGATGATGTGATCGTTGACACTGATGAAGACTCAATGTTATCTTCAGAAGTGCCAAGCAAGCAAAACCCCTTTGTTCATTCCGATACAATCCCACTCTCTCGCTCCTGCTCTCTTTTACTGCATTAGGACAACAACGATTCATCTGTTACTTGCTGCGGTAGCTGAACCCCTTTATCCTTTGCATGACCTGTCATTCCACAGTAAATAGATGAAACCCACTAGCATGGGTAGGAGTTGTTTGAGCCCTGTTGTGCCTACTCATTCTTGCTTGTTTGTCATGCCTGCTACTGCTTAGAGTTGAGTCAGGTCTGATTCATCGGGGATGAATCAGAGGCGTGTGAACATGTCCTACTGTGTGTGAGCTAAGTGTGTGCACACATTTTGGTAAAGGTAGCGGTGAGAGGCCATGTAGGAGTACATGGTGGGTTGTCTCATTGCAGCCGTCCTCAGGAACTGAGTTCTGTGTTTGTGATCCATGATTCAGCTACTACCACGCATTGGGCCCGAAACCAATGGACCCTCTCGGCTTCTTAATCACCCTTTCTCGTGTTGCAAGTAGTTTCTGGTGTTTGTAGTATGCTGGAGGCCGTGCGCAGCGCTGACCGTAGGGGTGGGCTGTGATGCGGTAGGCACGTGGACGGGTAAACCGGGCGCCCGTTTGGTGTCACGGAACCCTGTTCACATCGTTTGGGGCTGTGAGCGAAACTCCGGCCGGATCTCCTCATGGATGGAACCCAATTAGGCGATAAACCTGGACTAGAGACTCGAGTGTTTAGGCAGGCCGTGGCCGACACCCACGTTGGGCTTCCGCTTGAAGGTTGCCGAGTACATGTCGTGTAAACGGCGGTAAGTGGTGAGAGCGTGTGTGAAGAAGTACACCCCTGCAGGGTTAATATGATCTATTCGAATAGCCGTGTCCGCGGAAAAGGACTTCTGGGTTGCTTATATCAGTTCATAGAGAAGTGAAAGTGGATACTCTAAAATACGCAAGATAAGCGTGAGTGCTATGGATGGCGTTCTCGTAGGGAGACGGGAGCGGTTCCATAGTGGTGTATTGGTTGGTGAATATGTGGACTCGTGTGCGCCACCTCAAAAGAGTTACTTGCAGTCGTAGTTCAGGTTAGCCACCGAGTCAAAGCTGGCTTGCTGCAGTTAAACCCCACCATCCCTTTGTTGATAATGATGCATATGTAGATAGTTCTGATGTAAGTCTTGCAGGGTACATTTGTACTCACGTTTGCCTATTTTATGTTTTTCAGAGAGACTTCAGTCTCACTAGTAATTCCGCGTGGTCTTCGACGTTTAGCTTGTTACCTCAGCTACGATCTTGTGCCCTCGGCAGTATCTGGTAGATAGTCAGGCTTCTCAGCCTTTTTCATTTATAGTTGTCTGTACTCAGACATGATAGCTTCCGCTTGTGCTTTGACTTGTATACTCTGAATGTTGGGTCATGAGACCTATGTTTGTAATATCTCGCTCCTCGGAGCCTATTGAATAAATTACTTGAGTCGTAGAGTCATGTTGTGATGCCATGTTGTATTTGCACATATCGAGCATATTGTGTGTATGTTATTGAAATGCTTGGTATGTGTGGAATCTGACCATCTAGTTGTTTATCTTTAGTAGCCTCTCTTATGGGGAAATGTCTCCTAGTGTTTCCACCGAGCCATGGTAGCTTGCTACTGCTCCGGAACACTTAGGCTGGCCGGCATGTGTGCTTCTTCGTTCATGTGTCTGTCCCTTCGGGGAAATGTCACGCGATGAATACCGGAGTCCTGTTAGCCCGCTACAGCCCGGTTCACCGGAGTCCTGCTAGCCCAGTGCTACAGCCTGGATTCACTCGCTGATGACCGACACGTTCGATGCTGGGTCATGGATGCCTCTCCCTGTAGGTCTGTGCCACTTTAGGTTTACGACTAGCCATGTCAGCCCGGGCTCCTTATCATATGGATGCTAGCGACACTATCATATACGTGTGCCAAAAGGCGCAAACGGTCCCGGGCAAAGGTAAGGCGACACCCGTGGGAATACCGTGCGTGAGGCCGCAAAGTGATATGAGGGCATTGAGTCGCCACATCGATCTAGCATGTAACACCTCATATCACTTTGCGGCCTCACGCACGGTATTCCCACGGGTGTCGCCTTACCTTTGCCCGGGACCGTTTGCGCCTTTTGGCACACGTATATGATAGTGTCGCTAGCATCCATATGATAAGGAGCCTGGGCTGACATGGCTAGTCGTAAACCTAAAGTGGCACAGACCTACAGGGAGAGGCATCCATGACCCAGCATCGAACGTGTCGGTCATCAGCGAGTGAATCCAGGCTGTAGCACTGGGCTAGCAGGACTTCGGTGAACCGGGCTATAGCGGGCTAACAGGACTCCGGTATTCATCGCGTGACATTTCCCCAAGGGGACAGACACAGGAGCGAAGAAGGACACATGCCGGCCAGCCTAAGTGTTCCGGAGCAGTAGCAAACTACCATGGCTCGGTGGAAACACTAGGAGACATTTCCCGGTAAGAGAGGCTACCAAGGATAAACAACTAGGTTGTCAGATCCCACACATACCAAGCATTTCAATAACATACACACAATATGCTCGATATGTGCAAATACAACATGGCATCACAACATGACTCTACAACTCAAGTATTTTATTCAGTAGGCTCCGAGGAGCGAGATATTACAAACATGGGTCTCATGACCCAACAATCAGAGCATACAAGTCAAAGCACAAGCGGAAGCTATCATGTCTGAGTACAGACATCTATAAATGAAAAAGGCTGAGAAGCCTGACTATCTACCAAATCCTGCCGAGGGCACAAGATCGTAGCTGAGGTAACAAGCTAAACGTCGAAGACCATACGGAACTACTAGCGAGACTGAGGTCTCTCTGCAAAAACATAAAATAGGCAAACGTAAGTACAAATGTACCCAGCAAGACTTACATCAGAACTAACTACATATGCATCATTTTCAACAAGGGGATGGTGGGGTTTAACTGCAGCAAGCCAGCTTTGTCTCGGTGGCTATCCTGAAGTACGACTGCAAGTAACTCTTTTGAGGTGGCGCACACGGGTCCACATATTCACCATATCAATACACCACTATGGATCCACTCTCGTCTCGCTACGAGAACGCCATCCATAGCACTCACGCTTATCTTGCATATTTTAGGGTATCCACTTTCACTTGTCTATGATCTGATATAAGCAACCCAGAAGTCCTTTACCGCGGACACGGCTATTCGAATAGATCATATTAACCCTGCAGGGGTGTACTTCTTCACACACGCTCTCACCACTTACCGCCGTTTACACGACATGTACTCGGCAACCTTCAAGTGGAAGCCCAATGTGGGTGTCGGCCACGGCCTGCCTAAACACTCAAGTCTCTAGTCCAGGTTTATCGCCTATTCGGGTTCCATCCATGAGGAGATCCGGCCGGAGTTTCGCTCACAGCCCCAAACGATGTGAACAGGGTTTCGTGACACCAAACGGGCGCCCGGTTTACCCGGCCACGTGCCTACCGCATCACAGCCCACCCCTACGGTCAACGCTGCGCACGGCCTCCAGCATACTACAAACACCAGAAACTACTTGCAACTCCTGGACAGAGGACAAGGGTGATTAGGAAGCCGAGAGGGTCCATTGGTTTCGGGCCCAATGCGTGGTAGTAGCTGAATCATGGATCACAAACACAGAACTCAGTTCCTGAGGACGGCTGCAATGAGACAACCCACCATGTACTCCTACATGGCCTCTCACCGCTACCTTTACCAAAACGTGTTCACACACTTAGCTCACACACAGTAGGACATGTTCACATGCCTCTGATTCATCCCCGATGAATCAGACCTGACTCAACTCTAAGCAGTAGCAGGCATGACAAACAAGCAAGAATGAGTAGGCACAACAGGGCTCAAACAACTCCTACCCATGCTAGTAGGTTTCATCTATTTACTGTGGAATGACAGGTCATGCAAAGGATAAAGGGGTTCAGCTACCGCAGCAAGTAACAGATGAATCGTTGTTGTCCTAATGCAGTAAAAGAGAGCAGGAGCGAGAGAGTGGGATTGTATTGGAATGAACAAAGGGGTTTTGCTTGCCTGGCACTTCTGAAGATAACATTGAGTCTTCATCAGTGTCAACGATCACATCATCGGTATCACGTCTATCGAGAGGGGACAAATACCAGCAACACAGAAGGGAACACAATCAATGCAATGCACAATATGATGCATGATGATGACATGGCAAAATGAATGTGTTTTGGGCTAATGCAACTAGCAACAGATTAAATGAAGTTGGTTTGAATACAAGATTCAAATTCAAACTCCATATGTGATTATTCAAATGCCATTTAATTGATTTGTGCTAAACAGCAGCTATAAGTTGTTCTAACATGCATGAAAATGGTACAGATGGATTCCTTGAATTTTTCTGATAATTTTTCATATATAAATTATTTAATTTGGAGTTACTGTTGAATTTCTATGATTTTTAGAAGTTTTTACAAATTTCTGGAATTTCCTGAATATTTATAAAATGAACTAAATTCCAGAAAAGGAATATTGCGTCAGCATGGCGTAAAGCTGAGGTCAGCAGGTCAACTGGGTCGCCCAGAGTCAAACCTGACATGTGGGGGCCACACGTCAGTGACACAGGTTAGACAGGGGGGGTTAGTTTAGTTTAATTAAAGATTAGGGGCACTAGGGCCCACATGTCAGTGTCAGGGGGTTAGATTAGGTGGTGATTAGCTTAAACTAATCACCTGATGGCGGGGGCCCACCTGTCATAGACCCAGGGGAGGTCAAACCCCTGGTCAAACGACTCAATCCCGCCGGCGTTGAGTCGCCGGCGAGGCCGAGGTGGCGGAGGCCTTCGGGTTTCTTGCTCCGGCGATCAAATGGCCGGCGGAGGGCATCTACGGAATGCCCAGGCTCGCACACATCTAACAGGGCAAAGGGAGAAGCTAGGGCGGCCGTAATCCTCGCCGGCGTCGAGCTCAGCGGCTGCCGGACCTCGGGCGTTGGCGGGAACGACGCTACGGTGCACAAGAGGGGAAACGGAAGGGCGCTGCGGCCTCCTGGGGTTGCGGTGAGCACGACGGTGGGCTCGGGAGCGAGCTGCGGTGGCTGTGGCCACGGCCACGCCATGGCCGGCGGTGAGAAGCTCTCGGCCGCGGTGGATAACCTAGCTACGGCGCGCGAACGACGAAACAGAGAGGGGGAAACGGACGGAGAGCTCACATAGACCCTGTAGAGGTGGACGGCGAGCTTGAGGGAGGCCGGACGGGGGCGGATTTGACGGCGGCGATCCGCGGTGGCCGAGGAGGGGAACGGCGAAGCTGGCAGCATCCAGGGCTTCCGGAGGGCCGTGGATCGGTGGGGAGGAAGAGGGGGTCGAGGCGGAGCCTTTGAGCGCATCGGCGAGGCTAGGGGGTGGCGGTGGCCGCGAGGGAGCTCGTCGGTGGCGGCGGCTCCGTTCGGGCGAGTGAGGGAGAGAGGAAGCAGAGGAGGGGGG